>NW_005434600.1:157754-174827 GCF_000315625.1 Guillardia theta CCMP2712 | reverse complement strand
AGGAGCAGGGAAGCAAGTAAGATATGAATAATTTACAAACTTTTTCTCCCTCTTCTACTTGGGAAATTCTCTATGAACGAAGACATGTGGGACCCGGAGATCTGAGATAGGAGCCTCGTGCGCCTTGCACTGGAGACTGTCATGAGCGAAGCAAGGGAGAGGAGAGGAGAGGAGAGGAGAGGAGAGGAGAGGAGAGGGGAGAGGGAAGGGGGAGAAGAGAGGACAGGGGAGGGAGGAGAGGGGCAGGAGAAAGAGAGGGGCAGGAGAGGGGGAGAGGGGCAGTAGAGGGGATGAGAGGGGAAGGAGGAGGAGCGGAGAGGGGGGAGGAGGGGTGGGGAAGGGTGAGGAAGGGGAGGTGAGTTGAAAGGAGAGGGTGGCGGGGGAGGGCTGGAGAGCAAGGCAGGGAGGGAGAAAGTGCACGAAGAAGGATAAGCAGGAGCACTGAGGGAGTGGGAGGGAGGAGGGAGGAAGGAGGAGGAACGCAGGAGGAGTAGCAAGGAGTAGCAGGACGAAGAGAGGAGGAAGGAGGAAGGAGAAGAGGAGGAATTTTGTAGGAGGAGGGGGACTGGGATTGAGCATGATACCTCATTGGAAGGTTTTCCTGTCGGGGTTTTCTCAGCGAAGAAGGAATCTCCAAGACCCTAAGAACAAGTCAACATCGAGCAAACACATCATCTTGCTCGATAGAACAAACAGTCACACTCTTGGATCATATCTGGAAATGATATACACAACAACATGACATCTTGGGTGTGTGATGGAATGATAATACGAGATTGCACATACACATCATACATAATTTCTTGGAAATATAAGGGAATGATGGTACAAGATCATACATAACAGAACATCTTGGATTACATCAGGGAACTATACATAAACAAACATGTTTGATCATGCATTCGAATCACAACGTCATTTGAACATCGGGGTAAACTTCATCCTTGTTGTTCACAACAAGTTTTCATCTCACAGGAGATATTCGCCTCCTTTCTCCTCACCTTGCCAAACTCGCTCGCAAACAGCAACGACGTCCCAAGGCAACCCGCCGCAACACCACAAACAAGGAGTTCCATAGCGGAGAGCGACGCTTATGCTGGAAGCAGCTCGGCTCAGTCGCTACTCCCTCCCACACCCCAATGCCTCCTCCTCCCCCTCCCTCTTGCCCTCCCACTCCCCCTCACCATCCCCCGTTGTGCCTTTGCATGTTCATCCCTCCCTCCCTCCCTCCCTCCCTCCCTCCCTCCCTCCTTCTCTCTCTGAGCCTATCTGCGGCCTTCACCCTCTCCCCTCTCCGCTCCCCAGCATCTTCTGACTGGCACTCTCCTCTCCCCACCACCTCCCTCTCTGCCCTGCTCTCTGCCCTGCTCTCTTCTCCCTCCCCCCCTCCCTCTGCCGCCCCGGGAGAAATGGAAGGGTGGATTTGATTAGGGAGGAGAGTGAGAAGGAGGGTGGAGGACAGGGAGCAGGTGGGGGAACGGGCAGGAAGGAGAGAGGGAGGGAGGGAGGGAGAGGAGGAGGACGGCAACAGAAGGGCGTTGGGAGCCAAGACAGAGGCAGAGGGAGGAAGAGTAGTAGGAAAGGGTGTGTAGAGGAATGGAGCAGGACTTGACAGTTCAACTGTTTGTTAAACATCTTACACCATTTACACATGTCCGCAACCTTCGCTCTTCATCGAAACGCCTGCACCAGCCCTCCCCTCCTGCCGTTGGCCCACGAGCCGTTGGTTTGCGGGTCATACCACATGCTCCCGACCGTCAGACCCTGAGAGGAGGAGGAAGGAGTGAAGATCCGACAGGGGGAGAGGTAGGATGGAACGCAGTGGAGGAGGAAGGGAGGTAAACGAAGAGAAAGATGATACGGGCAGGACATCCAGAGGAAGGAGATGAAGAGAGAGGGAAGGCGCACAAGAGAGGAGGGGATGGGAGGAGGCGAGAAGGAGGAGCGTCAGCGTCGACCCTGCTACAGCACAAGGAAGGGCAACCCACCGCTCTGTCCTCGTTGTTGCTATCCTGGTAGTACTTGCCGGTCTTGATAGTGTGAGAGCTGTTGAGAAACGTGAGCATGTAGGACGGGCAGAAGTTCAAAAGTCCATCACCCGAGGTTGTTGAAGCAATGAGAGTTGTTCCCGAAGGGCCCCGAGTCTATCTGACAGGATCGAGCGTGCAGGTTGCCGAAGGGGGAGTAAAGAATGGTTCTCATCCTGTGAGAAAACACGATTAGAGACTGAACAGCTTCAAGTCTGGATGGTGATGGTGATGGTGATGAGATTGTTGTTTAAGAAGGCGATGACAACAGCAATAGAGGTCGGAAAGTAACAGACAGAAAACCGCTCACGGACTGAGAACAATCTTGGAAATGTAGTGATTTGCTGCACTGATAATCATAACTAGCCCTTTGATTTCGAGTTAGAGGAGACTTTTTATTTTGCTTCTGATCAAATCGTTCCTTGTCCTGATCCTTTTTCTGCCCCTGCCCCTGCCCCTGCCCCTTCTCCTTCTCCTTCTCCTTCTCCTTCTCCTTCTCCTGCTCCTGCTCCTGCTCCTTCTGGTGATCCTGCTCCTGCTCCTGCTCCTGCTCCTGCTCCTGCTCCTGCTCCTGCTCCTGCTCCTGCTCCTGCTCCTGCTCCTGCTCCTGCTCCTGCTCCTGCTCCTGCTCCTCCTGCTCCTCCTACCGCTCCTCCTGCTCCTGCTCCTGCTCCTGCTCCTCCTGCTCCTGCTCCTCCTGCTCCTCCTACCGCTCCTCCTGCTCCTGTTCCTGCTCCTGCTCCTACTCCTACTCCTGCTCCTGCTCCTGCTCCTATCGCTGTCCTTTCGCAATCTGTAAAACAAAAAAAGTGTCGGATGGGCCGGCCCCCGGGCCCGGACTCCAGTGACTGAATTATTCACCGTCCCGGAGATCATCCCGGAGTCCGACTGACGGATCATCGGATCGGACACTGACGCTGCTCGGACCGCTTGATTCAGCAGCGACTGTGAAGCACTTTCGGAACCAATGTCAAGATTGACTCAGTCTGTCGCCAACGCGGCGATCATCCACGGTAAAGAAGCCGCCCGGAGTTCGCTAAGCAGACCATCATCCCGACCGTCTGTCTAGTGCAAGCAGATCATCATAGTGTAAAGCGCGCCGAGTACACTGACAAGGAAGTCCCCTTGTGCGTTTATTGCCGTGCCCGCGATGATGGTGAAGTCCACTCGAGAGGCGTTGCGAACCGTTGAACGACCATGGAGCTGTCGCGGTGAGCAACTGCACCAGCCGTAGCACCCGGGTGACTGAAGGAGCGAGAATGTTCGCTTCTGCCCCCATGTCGAGCTCGCTTCTGCCCCCGTGTCGAGCTCGCTTCTGCCCCCGTGTCGAGCTCGCTTCTGCCCCCATGTCGAGCAACGCGAGAATTTGTCCTCCACATCCTCTTGTGCCTTCGACATGGCCAGCGATCGTACCTGGGATGCGAAGTTGATGTTCATTTGAAAGCACCTGCTGCTGGTGCTATCCTCGTTACCGTACGGGCGCTTACCGTGGTCCTTTGACGGCGCCTTAGTGTGCTGGTCATGGGACGGCTCCATGTCTGATGCAGGCGAGTAGGTATCCTCATCACCTGTGAGGCCAGCTCTCGTGTGATGATACGGGTTCTTGCCGCTTCTTGTCCTCGCTGCCCGCAGTTAAAGCAGCGGCCCTCTGCGCGCTCGTTGCGCCTGCACCCCTTGCCTATTTCCAGCTTTTGTGCTTTCGGACCGCCTTGAAACCAGACGCCTGGGTGATGCAACTGGCGGATTTTCGTATCCTTCCGGCTCTGAGCCGTAGTATCCAAGGCGGTGCCATCCTTGCTATCGCAACTCGGCTCGTCGAGTTGACTTTTGCACCAGGCGTTGAGGAGTGACGGTGTCGTGCGTGAGCGTACTCCTGCGACTGCGACGAAGCGTCGTGGAATGACGCTGTCGTTGGCGAATTCAAGACCTCCAGGCAGCAGCTGAAGTTGCTCCTGCAGTACCTTTGTCCTTGCATGGTATGCAGCAAAGGATTCGCTCCTGTTGAAGGTTGTCGAGTTGGAGAACCAACTACGACATCAGGCTTGGTGGAAGTTGCCTGTCCTCGAGCTGCCCAACTCACAACCATGTATAATCATCCCTCCTCCGATCATCCGAGAAGACACGATTCATCCGACCAGAAAACTCATTTCCAATCATTCGTCAAAGCAGTTCTGGTGCTTTCTGTCAGCCAGTGCAGTCTGATGACTCCAAAGATTCTTTCGCCGCATCCTGCCAATCAAGATTGCAAGCGCTGCCTCCAAGTTTTCTCTTCTCCCCCATTGCCAGACACGTGTTCCTAGCATCCTGCAGCGCCTTCCTCCTTCGCAAGCCAACACCATTCAAGGGTCTTTTCAACTTCTGTAGTGGAGAGTACAAACCTTGGTACCTTCTAGCAAACAGCAATTGACAAATTTCTACATGACCTTCCTCCGTTGTGTGCCCATTGCTCTCAACCAATACCACACCCAGGGGGGACGACACGCTCCTCAGGGCAGCATGGAGCAGACAACAATCATCTTGGGGGCCTTGACCTTCCACTGCTTCGGACAGCTCCCCCGATGTTTAAAGGCCTCAGCCATTACGCGGAGAGAGTGCGGGAACATGCTGATGTGACGATCTCTGCCACAAGTTCGGAGATTGTTGCATGGACAAGTGCAAGTTCTGCGTCTACCCCTCTCTGCAACATCTCATCCCACAGCAACGACAATAGTTCCAACATTGTAAAGAAGAATGTCAAGTTTGTGTGGGACGAGGCATGCCAAGCGTCCCCAGATCAGTTGAAGAAGGCGTTTGTGGATGCTCCAGTGCTTCAAATTTTCAATCCAGAGTTACATTCTCATCTGTTTGTCAATACAAGTGATAAGGCGATTGCGGCAGCTCTCATGCAACGACCAGTCGTACAAACATTTCTCTCTGTGGGCTGCTACAGCAAAAGATTGAACCCGGCACAGATGAACTATTCCTTACGTGAGCGAGGATGTTTGGCGATTGTGTTGGCCTTACTCAGAGTCAAGGACGAGTTGAAAGTTCTAATAGCGTTTTCTGTTTGAAACATGATGAAAGGGATTGGGATACCAATCTGGTTCACTTGAAAAAGACATGGAACTCTCCTGTACGAAATTCTGCTGACCTTACCTCATTTCAGATCCTGTACCAACGGGACGTGCGGACAGTGATCAACCTCTCTCCTCAGCATGCTCATGAAGATGTTGACGAAACTCGTGATGATCTCCTACAGAGCTTGGACATTGCTCGCGACGCTCTTGTCTTGGCGGCTGAGAAACGTGAGGCGCAGATGAATAAGGCTCGTCGATCGGCTGATTTCAATGTTGGTGACTTTGTTATGCTTTCTACCAAGGATTTGAGTCTACTAGAACATCGGCTTTTGTTCAAGCCGTCTGACAGTACAGTGCGTTTGTCTTTTCCTCTACGGCTGCGTCCGCTCAAAGACGCCCATTACAATGTTTCCACGTTGCGTCCTTACTACTTTGGGGATCCTACTGTGGATGTTGTTTCACAACCTCCTGCTCCCATTGTTACAGCTGATGGGATCCTACTGTGGATGTTGTTTCACAACCTCCTGCTCCCATTGTTACAGCTGATGGGATCCTACTGTGGATGTTGTTTCACAACCTCCTGCTCCCATTGTTACAGCTGATGGTGACTTCTACGAAGTGAAGAAGACTTTACGTCGTCGTGGCAAGGGCATCTGAGTAACGTGTGGGAGCGGCGCAGTTCTATCCTTCTTCTTCACAAAGATCACAGAACTAGAGCAGGCTGACGATGAGACTTCGATCATATCCCTCTGCGGCATATACGATAAAGCCTCCTGGAGGTCTCCCTCAAGTGCGATTGGAATCGGATAAGGCTTGCTCTGAACTGGTTGAGCTCCTTCACGAAGGTCGATTTTAGCCTTGAACTCATGATTGACGTTGTCGGCAAGAATGACAACTGGTTGACCCTTGTGCCTCCCTCCCTCCTTGTTTTCCGCCGTTTCCCTTCCTAGAATTCTCTTGCTGAGAACCCCTTGTCCCCTCATTTGTCCTCCTCCTCCTCCTCCTCCTCCTCTCCCTCCTCCTCTCCCTCCTCCTCTCCCTCCTCCTCTCCCTCCTCCTCCTCCTCCTCTCCCTCTCCCTCTCCCTCTCCCTCTCCCTCCTCCTCCTCCTCCTCCTCCTCCTCCTCCTCCTCCTCCTCCTCCTCCTCCTCCTCCTCGAATCTCTCTCATCTAGCCACCAGATGGTCTGCCAAGTCCTTCGACGGCACCGCCGGGCGCAGCGACCAGTGGTGGAAGCATGACGAGAAAGCGTCGCATGCCAACAATGCAGCTTTCTAGACGCTACGTACCCACATGATGCTCAATGAAGTGGTTGCCACTAGCCAACTTGATCTCCTACCTTGCTGGATAGTACCTCCCCTCCCCACATCTACCTTGCTGGGTGATTCTTCCCCTGTCCTCTCCTCCTCTTTCGGATCTTTCGGATCTCTCCCTTTCTGTCCCTCCTTACATTCCCAACCTCCCAACTTCTCCTCCTCCCTTTGTGCCTTTCGCCCCTCACACCTCTGATATCCAACTGAATTTCCTCATCAGCTCGCAATTTCTCCTCATCTGCATTGTGCTATCCATACATCCTTCTCGTGCTCGATCCTTCCATAGTCTTGTTGGTCTTATTGTCTTGTTAGCTCATCTCAGTGGCATTTACAAATCTTCCTCCCCTCCTCCCTTGTTCCCTCCCTCTGCTGCTTTTCTCGCAGCGATTTTCGCCATCCTCTCCTGCGCGATTTCCTGGAATAACTCATCAATCCCATATCCTCCTCTCCTCTCCTCTCCTCTCCTCTCCTCTCTCATCCCGATTCTCCCCCCACTCCCCTTTCCCCTCCCCTCCCCTTTCCTCTCCCCTCCTCTCCATCCATCCGAATTCTTCCTTCCCGCCCCCCGCCCCCCGCGCCCTTCTCTTCCCCTCTCCTCATTCCCCTCCCCTCCTCCTCTACCTGCAGAGATTTGGCTGGTTTCTTGCTTTCTTTCCTTGACTGCAAGAGTAGGAGCAGGAGGAGGAGGAAACAGATTTGCCATCGAGAAAGGATCAGTAGCAATCTGATACGCGGGGACGCCTCGTGGAGCAGTAGCAGCAGCAGGAGAAAGCCGGGGTCTGTTCAAAGGTGGTGCAGGACGAGCGGGGGAGAGGCCTTGGGCGATTGGAGGGGCAGAAGCCTCAGGTATAGGAAGAGGCCTCCCTTTGCCCTCATCCTGGTCCAGCCTTTGCCCTTCCCCGCTCACTCGCCCCTTGTCCGACGCCTCCTTGAGCTTCTGCGACTGCCTGTAGCTCTCCAGCTTGCTCCTCGACGCAGAGGATGGCTTGTAGCTCCCTTCCTTCCTCTCCACCTCCTTCCTCTCCTCCGCTGCCTCCCCCTTCTCTCCTCCTGCCTGCTGCGACACCCTCCTCCTCTCCGCCTCTCTCCCTGCGCCTTGTTGCAGCAACTGATGGCAGCAAGCTTCATATCAGACTAGGCCAGGCAGTCGATGTGGCTCAAGTGCACAGAGGGTTAGGAAGTACCCACGGAGAGGACAGCAACAGCTTCGATAGGGACGACGTAGGAGGACCATGAAGAAGACAGTAAGAACCTAGGAACGATCGGAGGCAGCAGGCGATAAGCGAATCAGCTTATATCAGACCTCTACAGGACAGCAGGTGACAGGATATGGCAGCCCGCCAATAAATCAGAATTATTCTACCGGCGGGCACGTGAGGAAGACACGGGAACACCTCTCAGCAGATTACAGGGACATACGGGATCCGTCAAGAGAGCAGCTATGGGATCTGTCAAGAGAGCAGCTATGGGATCTGTCAAGAGAGCAGCTATGGGATCTGTCAAGAGAGCAGCTATGGGATCTATCAAGAGAGCAGCTATGGGATCTATCAAGAGAGCAGCTATGGGATCTGTCAAGAGAGCAGCTATGGGATCTATCAAGAGAGCAGCTATGGGATCTATCAAGAGAGCAGCTATGGGATCTATCAAGAGAGCAGCTATGGGATCTATCAAGAGAGCAGCTATGGGATCTATCAAGAGAGCAGCTATGGGATCTATCAAGAGAGCAGCTATGGGATCTTGACAGAGAGCGTTGGATGCGAATCGAAGATCTCGTCATGTCAAGCCTATGACTCGTTCTCAGGAGACCCCCAAGCTATGGAACCAGGACCTGGACCGGTCGAGGAATCATATCGCTGGTTAGAAGAGCAAGGTACCGGTAGTAGTAGTTCCTAGGACTAGGCAGGGCCTATTTGAGGGGTCGAGGAAGAGGAAGAAGGGCCGCGCTTGCATCGACAGGAAGGGGAAACGAGAACGAGGTGACGTGTCTCTGGTAGACTTGATTGCTTGAAGTGAACAAGCTTGAACATCTATCGTCATCTCTGCTAGTTCTCTGTTTCCTGATACTATCATCCCTCGGCGCGACCATCGGTGATCGCTATCTTCACCATCATAGATATTGGCAATCATCGTCATCAGAGTTGTCACGCATCTTTGCTTCGTGTGTGAGGAGAGTGCCACTGGAAATCTCTATACGCCTCCATCCTCCTCGTCATCGTTGTCCTTGAACAACGTGTGGATCTGGTACGCCCGCTCTACATCGTTGTTGGTCCTCTGCAGAGCAAACGCGGAAGAGCTTTCTCCGTTGTCATTGCAAACAGTTTCGTTTTGGCACGGCTGGAGATTTGCATCATATTGAGTGAAAGCTGGCCAAGACAGATGATAGCACGGAAGGTTGTTCCCTCTGAGTTGCAAAATGTTCAGGGACGAAAGATTTGCGAAAGCATCGGAAGGAATGCAGGAAATCTTGTTGTTCAGAAGACTTAGCGTCTGTAAGTTTGAAAGCCTGTCAAAGACTCCTGATGGCAAACTTACCAGGTTGTTGTCTCCAAGCAGTAGATGCTGCAGGTTCGTAAGCTTGTCGAAGATTCCAACCGGCAGACTCGTCAGTTGGTTGTTTTGGAGAAATAGCCCCTCCAAGCTTGAGAGCCCGTCGAAGACTCCTGCTGGAAGACTGTAGAGGCTGTTGTACTGCAGCAATAGATCCTGTAAGTTCCAGAGCCCATCGAAGACTGCCCCATCCGCTATGCTCTGAATGGGTGGTTCGCAGGAATTCAAACGCAAACTTCTCCGATAGGTTCCCCACGCAACATCAATCCCGCAGTCACCATTACACATTCCCTTTCTCGACAAAATTGATTCCGAGAAATCGAACGAGCAGTTTCCACACCCGGCCTCGGCTTGCGGACACAACCAACCTCCAAGTACGATCAAGATGACGGAGTCTCGCAGCATTCTCTTCCCGCTCCCTCCTTCACTCACTCTGTGTCTGACGCTTCCTCTGCCCCCCCCCCCTAGCCGCATGCAGCTGACGCTCAGCTGAGGGCCGTCAGACAAAGTCAAAAATAGGGTGATCACTACCAGTAGTATCAGTTATTCCAGCAACCGTACAATTTAAAAGACCGAAGTCAACAATAGGGGTCTCTTTTGCTTACGGTAGTATCAGTTGTTAAGAGGCCGTGTATAATACTTTTAAACTCAGTAATCATTACACCTTCACTTAACCGTTGCGCACAGGCGATCGGACCATCCCGGGCCCGCCCGGGTCCGAGTAATCAGTTATTAGCTTACCTGGCGGCGGCGGTGGACCGGGCCGGCTCGGAGTGCCAGCAGAACTGTGAGTGCCGCCAGGAAGTCACCCGTTCAAGTCACCGGGTGACCTCTCAGAGAGGGAGGAGATGTGGAGCCGCTGTTGGCCGGGCGGCATGGTGTAGCGCTGATCCCCAATTCGAGTCCGTTATTCACCGTTTCACCGCCAACTTCAGAGAAGATGGGGTGGGTGGTAATGTTGTCGGTAGTATTCATTTCAAAAGGAAGGATGGTCCTTGTGGGGTGGGGTGGGGGGTGGGGGTGGGGGGAGGGCGGGGGGGTGGGGGGTGGAGTGGGGTCAGACAGAAGTGCCAATTTTGGAAGCAGTAACAAGGTAGGGTACTTGGCTCGCAACGGGTGGGTCCATGGGCAGCACCAGATCAGCCAGCTAGTTTTGATATAATGTTTTTATGACATTTCTGGGGGATCAATGCAGACTCAGCAACAGGAGGGAGGCAGCGCGGCAGAGGGGAAGGGAGAGGGAGGGATGAAGGAAGGAGAGGAGGAGAGCGGTCAAGAAGAAGCGAACTTGAACGTGATATCGATAGTCTAGTCACTCATCATATCCAAAGAGCGAGGAGGAGGAGGAGGTAGCATTTGTAAGCCAGGAATCTTTGTAGAACCTAACTGAGCGCTGCTGGCTAGTTGAGCCTGGCCGACATCTTTCAGCCTTCGCTTCTTCACGAGCTGGCGTTTCTCTTGGAGCTGTCAGGGGAATGTGCCCACTAGGCGATGAGCCCTGAGATCACCGACCATGAACAAGTCTGAATCGCCACCCCTCCCGCGTCATCGAGGCACCAAGAAAGGTCTGACCCTGCAGACTCTTTGTGCCATCGTGATGCTGATAGTCTGACACCTTGTCTTCAATGAAGCCACCATCGCCAGCAGGGTCTGGTCAGCAGCTTACGATGCAATCGCTGGTCGAGGCGAGGACTTGGGTGAGGACGAGGAGTAGTTGCAGCATGAGCATGTGCTGAGCAGCTTGTCATCAGGGTACCTCACATACATCACAAAGAACCTCGTCTTGCTGCCTATCGGCGATGACAAATCGAGGCGAGTCACATGTGCTTGATTGCTTCGTCTGATGCTGTTCGCTTCTTCCAGGCTTGCTAGATCGATCAATAGACTGAACGAAGTGAGTGGGCGGGAGTTGTGACAGTGCGGGGGTGAAGTCTGAGACAGGAGCATGCTGGGCATTACTTGGTGTGGAACCTGACTGCCACAGACAAGCGTCTGTTTGAGACGAAGGATTTGGAGGAGCAAGTGAGTGGTTGAAGCTTATCTTGATGTGTTGCACTTGCCTTTGGTGTTTGTTGAGTAGAAAGAAAGCTGTTGGTAGTCACGGTCAAGACATCTTTGACTTTCAAGCTTGTTCTATCTCATGGAGCGCTTTCTCAGGTCCTTGATGTACGAGACTTCCCCGAGTACATCCCCTCCATGCAGTTCACCTTCAGCATCTGCAACATGATACGGTAGACGACCTCATGCTTGGGTGGAGGGATTGACGTGCTGTATCTCAGCTACTGGCTGAAGCAAGACGCGCTCAACATCGCCGTCATTCTCTATGAGGACGGGTTGAGCTCTCCCCACGTCGACAAGGACACCATGTCGATCAACATCGAGAGCCGCGTCGCTTTTCTCGTCAGCGCGTACCTGGCGTACTCGGGAGAGACGAAAGATGCGCGCGAGGGGCTGGATCGGGTGGTGGATCTGGTGGGACAAGCTTGCTGCTTGACGTATGAAGCAGCTTCTGACTTGTCTGCTGCTCGCAGCTAGGCGACATCTCGAACGTCTTTGTGCCTTCGCTGTCTCTGTGAGACCATGACAATGTGTCATCATGGGTGTGGGATCTGAGAGTGTACATGTCAGGTATTACAGCTACATCGATGACATCCGAAAGCATGGCTTCTCCAACACAAAGCCCGTGATGCTCGACTGCATCTTTGTTCACATTGTGCCTGCTTTCTTCGACAGCAGCCAGTGCCGACCGGTGAGAGCCTGTGCTGGGGTTGCTGGGGTTGACATGCGAGAAGATCTTGGAGATCTTGTGCAATGGAGAGAAGATCGATCTGCAAGGTGATGGAAGCCTCCTTGCTATGCTGATGTGTCGACACGACATCTGACGTTGCTGCACTGCAGCAAAATACACCGACATCCGAGATGCGAAGTTTACTTCTTTCTCCAGCAAGGACGAGATCATGGTGTTTGAGTCGCTGAATGCGCTACTGTGGGGCGATGTTGTGATCTCCTGCTATCACGTGCGGCACGGCTACGTGAAGCAAGAGGCAAACCGTATCAACAAACAGACGGAGAAGCTGACAAAACCCAAGTCGGACAAGATCCCCATCTTCCGCATCTGCTTTCACACCGGCTTCCTATCCAACGGAGGACAGATGCAGAGGCTGAAGAAAGAGGACCTTGACTTCGCCTGCGAGTATCCCAGCATGCCGATCTCTCACAACAACCCTGTCTCCATGTCGTCGGACTTCAAGGTCGACCTGATCCTCAGCCCCCCAGCTCAGGACAAGGAGAGCCCAGCTGAGCTCCAGGTGGAGGAGCGGCCGGGGGTAGAGGACTTCATCTTCCCTTCGGACTTCAGCGGCTTGATCGGCATGAGCGAGATGCACATCGTGAAGCCCTCCAACGAGTATCTCTTCCTCCTCTCCGAGTACCTCCGCCTTCAGCGCGAACAGAACCCCAAGCGATCAGACGTGAACGAGAAGGTGCGAGCATGGGTGCTGAAGCGATGCAACAACAAGCTCGACCCTGCCATCTCCCTGCTGGAGAAGATGCCACAACTGCACGACGAGCTGGTGAGGATGGAGGACCGGCTGTACATCATGGGGTTCCCCTGGAAGTACGGAAAGACGCCCAAGAACAAGGGGATGGAGGACGCCATTCGGAAGCTGAGGGAGGAGATGGGGGAGAAGTTCCTCGTGTGGAACCTGTCGGGCGAGGACAAGTTCGACTACTCTACCCTGGACCACCAGGTCGTCAGCTACGACCTGGAGGAATCGATCCCAGGCCTCGCCTTCATGCTGAAGCTTTGCCATGGGATGAGGTACTGGCTGTCGCTGGACAAGCAGCATGTGGTTGTGCTGCTGTACAACGAGTACGAGGACCTGAGCAAGAAGCGGTACATGACGCTCAACGGGCGGACGCGAGCAGCGCTGGTGTACTCGTGCTTCAAGGCCCTTGACCAGTTCAACAAGGACCTGGAGATGTTCGGGTCAGCCGTGGGGTCCAACCAAGTCTCGTCGATGACGTCAGCACAAGCCGCGCTCGACGAGTTTGCGATGAAGCGCAACATCTCAAGGGACGAGGTGGACGACATGAGGACGAAGCCGTCGTTCAAGCGGCTGGTGAATGACTTCGATGTCAACATCAGGGCTGGCTTGTTCAACACGAAGCCGCTCGTGCTGCACCGCTTGTTCCTCCACCGCAGCAACCAAGGGGTCCAGGACACCAACAGCAACCTGATCTTCGAGGCGATGACGGACCCCAAGACTGGGAGAGAGGTCAAGGGCTGTAGACCCATCATGGAGGTTCACAACAACGGCAGCGTGATCTACAGCACGCTCAAGGCGGGGATCGCTCCCGTGTTTGTGGATTCCAAGGAGGGGGAAGTGATCAAGTTCCACTTCACAGGGTCGGACGGGCGAGCTGGGGTGACGGTCCTAGGAGACGTGATCATCACGTGCTATCACGTGGCCTTGAAGAAGCAGCTGAGAGAGGAGAACCTTCCCGGCCTTGGCGATGGGGAGTACAACGACGAGACTGTGGACAAGGACATCATCTTCCGGTACACGTTCAACACTGGCTTCGTCCATCCCGGACCCTTCAGGCTGCACAGAAGCGACCTTGACATCTTGCCGGTGAGTTGACTTGCTGCTGCCCCTGCTGCTTGTCTGTTTCTTTACCTTGTCGCTCCCTTGCTTGATGTCTGACTTGCGGTTTGAGATGTGAGGGTGACTGATGTTGGAGCTCATTCCTGTGCCGTGTCTAGCCTTCAGACGTGGTTGACTTGACTTCACATTGTCTTGTCTTGTCTTGTCTTGTCTTGTCTTGTCTTGTCTTGTCTCACAGGCGCTCCACAGAACGTTGTCGTTCCTACCGACATGACAGTCGACGTAGTTGCCAACGAGAGCAGCGAGGAAGTGGAGAAGTTCCAGGAGGAGGAGCTCAGTCTCATCCTCCGCTGCGGGAGCTGCCTTGAGGATCTCTCTGCTCTCCACGCGATCAACCCGGAGCCGAGGCTCGTGGAGCTGCTGGAGGAACGAGACGTCCCTCCTAAGGTCGCCGCGTTTGCTCTGCAGAGGACCAACAACGATGTGGAGCGGGCGTACCAGATCCACACGTTGTTCAAGGACAACGACGAGGAGGAGGAGGGAGGCGAAGGGAAAGAGGCGGAGAGGAGGAGGGTGTCGCAGCAGGCAGGAGGAGAGAAGGGGGAGGCAGCGGAGGAGAGGAAGGAGGTGGAGAGGAAGGAAGGGAGCTACAAGCCATCCTCTGCGTCGAGGAGCAAGCTGGAGAGCTACAGGCAGTCGCAGAAGCTCAAGGAGGCGTCGGACAAGGGGCGAGTGAGCGGGGAAGGGCAAAGGGAGGACCAGGATGAGGGCAAAGGGAGGCCTCTTCCTATACCTGAGGCTTCTGCCCCTCCGATCGCCCAAGGCCTCCCTCCTGCTCCTCCTGCCCCTCCTCTTCCTCCTGGAGTTCCGCCTCCTCCTCCTCCTCCTCCACTGGGCGGACTAGGGCCTCCTCCTCCCCCGCCCCCCCCAGGAGGACTCTTGCCGCCGCCTCCTCCCCCTGGGATGGGAGGGAGCAACCCCATGGCGCTGCGGATGAGGAAGCATGCTCCTGCGCTGAAGATGCTGCACTGGAAGAAGGTTCCTCCGATGAAGTGCGTCGCTCCTGCCCTATGGCACGAGGTGCGAGGCAAGAGCTCGCTGACGACGTTTGGCCTGGAGGAGAAGGAGCTGGAGGCGCTGCTGTGTGAGGACCCTAAGGCCGAGAAGAAGAAGAAGAAGACGGCGAGGAAGCAGCAGAAGCCGAGCAAGTTCGTCTCGCTCCTCGACATGAAACGAGCGCAGAACGTCGGCATCGCCCTCGCTCAGTTCCGCTGCTCCCAGGACGAGATCTGCCGTGCGATTCTCGAGATGGACATGGAGGTGCTGGACATGGACAAGCTGCTGTCGCTCAAGAGCATGCTGCCCACCGCTGACGAGGAGAAGACTCTGCAAGCGTACCTCAAGCAGAGCAAGGGAGAGAGCGCGAAGTTGGGGCCTGCAGAGCAGTTCCTGCTGAAGCTGGGAGCGCTCCCCTTCCCGCAGGACTGGATCGGAGCGATGCTGTTCCGGGAGGAGTTTCACGTGAGGAAGGAGGAGATAGGAGGGAAGCTGGGGCAAGCGATCGACTGCGCCGTTAGCGTGAGGAGCTGTCCTGCTCTTCGTGAAGTGTTCCTGCTCGGTCTGACGATCGGCAACTTCATCAACGAGGGCCACATGCTAGGAGGAGCGCTGGGCTTCACGTTCCAGAGCTCGTCGCTGCTGGCAGGGAACAAGCTGTCGAACAGGAGGGGGAACCTGCTGCACTACATGATGCACGTGCTGAGGAGCAAGAGGGAGGGGGCGGAGGAGGAGCTGCAGGAGCTGAAGAGGAAGATCGACGAGACGACGAAGATCTCGTTCGAGTTCCTCGTCACTGAGGTCAAGGAGGTCAGCACGGCGTGTGCTGGGGCTCAGGCTACGGTGGCCAACCTGGGGAAGGTGGAGGAGAAGATGGAGGAGGAGGAGGAGAGGGGCCATGTGCGCAAGTTCATGGAGAAGATGGGCGAGTTTCTGTCGAGCGCAGCAGAGGAAGTGACGAAGATGGGAGATGATCTTTCTCGGATGCAGCAGGAGCATGCGCAGGTGAAGGAGGAGGAGGATAGGGGGATGGGGAGGAGAGAATGGGAGAAGAGATGCAGAGGAAGTCAAGCGGAGGCTGGGAAGGAGGGCAAGAGGAGGAGGGGAAGGAGGGCAAGAGCAGGAGCAGAGGAGCAGAGGAGCAGAGGAGCAGAGGAGCAGAGGAGCAGAGGAGCAGAGGAGCAGAGGAGCAGAGGAGGAGCAGGAGGAGGGAGAGAGGAAGGATGGATTCTGACAGGATATTCGAAGGTGGCTGCATATTTTGTGGAAGACTCGGGAAAATTCAATGCAGGTGAATGTGGAGGAATGGGAGATGAGGGGGAGAAGTAGGAGTTGGAAGAGGAGGAGGAGGAGGAGGAGGAGGAGGAGGAGGAGGAGTAGGAGGAGGGGGAGGAGGAGGCCGGCGAGGGAGGGGGAGGAGGAGGTTTAGGTTGCAAGAGCAGAAGCTATGGATTGACAAGTGTGGCTGTCAAGAGGCCTCATGGATTTTCGTCCCTGCATGATCCCTTGAAGCTTATCCTCCTCCCCTCTCATCCTTTCCATTTTTCTTTGCTCTGCTCTGCCCTGCCCTGCCCTGCCCTGCCCTGCTCTGCCCTGCCCTGCTCTGACCTGCTCTGCTCTGCTCCTCTCCGTCGTCTCCTCTCCCGTCCTGTCCTTGCCTGTCCTGTTCTCCTCCACTTTCCTCCTCTCTTCTCACTTCTTGTCATGCAGGTCAATTCTTCGCTGACCTTCAGACTTTCCTCCGTGAGCTCTTGACCTGCGGGGAAGAACTCAAGAATGACGCGAAGCTGATTGCGATCCCTCCGGTGACCTCGTGACCCTGCTGCTGCTGCTGCTGCTGCTGCTGCTGCTGCTGCTGCTGCTGCTGCTGCTGTTGCCCATGCCTGTTCCTGCATCTGCTCCTGCTTGCTCTCGCTCCCGTCTCTGCCGCTGCTCTATCCGCTTCTTCTGCTGCTGTTCTTCTGCTTTCGTTCCTGCAACCCATTTCCTCCCCTCTGTCCGTCTTTCTGTCTGACTTGTCTCGGCCAACCAGGATCATTCATTCTTCTCCAAGGATGCAGACACTGCTTCCTCCCACCCCAAGGAGGACACTGTGGAGGAGGGCGAGAACAGCTCTGTTCCTCCTTCTGATCCTCCTCTTCCTCCTCTGCCTCCTCTTCCATCCGCCGACGGTTCTTTGCCTCCTCCTCCTCCTCCTCCTGGCCTGGTAAGAGGTAGAGGCATGCTGGTTGCTGCTCACGATCCTACCTCAGGGACTCCCTCCTCCTCCTGCTCCTCCTCCTGCAGTCAAGGAAAAGAAAAGCAAGAAACCAGCCAAATCTCTGCAGGTAGAGGAGGATGGGAGGGGAATGAGGGGAGGGGAAGGGAAAGGGGCGCGGGGGACGGGGGGGGGGGGGGGGGGTCGGGGGGGGTCGGGAGGGGAAGGAAGTAGGTGGAGTAGGAGTGGAGGAGGAGGAGGAGGAGGAGTA
>NW_005434600.1:149354-155514 GCF_000315625.1 Guillardia theta CCMP2712 | reverse complement strand
TAACAGTTGTCAGAAAGAGAATGCTAGGAAAGGAAACGGCGGAAAGGAGGGAGGGAGGGAGGCACAAGGGTCAACCAGTTGTCGTGCTTGCCGAGCGAGAGCTTGATGTTAGAAGAGTGCTCGCTCATGGGGTCGTAGACGTCGGTAACCCTGCACGTGCGTTACAAAGACATACCAATCATCATCATCATCATCATCATCATCACAGCTACCACTTTGTCAACATCTTCCCTTTGATCATTATCATCATCATCATCATCATCATCATCATCATCATCATCATCATCATCATCTCACTTCTGCGCAAGCTTGTTCCATCGCTGGAACTCCTTCTCAGCACGCGAGCTATGAGCATGTCAGTTAAACAGTGCAGCAGGGAGAGGAAAGTGCGAGGAGACAAGAAGAGGACAAGAAAATTCGCAACCTCGTGTTTTGAGGACGAGCAGAAATGGGACATGCACGAGGAGGGAGGGTGAAGGGACGAGGAAGAGAACGAAAGGGGAAAGAGAGCGATGGGCAAGAAGGGACGAGGGAGGAAGGGGAAGGAGGAAGGAGGAAGGAAGGACGGGAAAGGGAGGAAAGAGAAAGGAGTAAGAAAAGTCACCTCAAAGGTTTTTCCTTGTTGGCATTGTCGGTATTAGGGAGGGTGACGAGCTTTGGGTTGTAAACCTTGAGAGTACAGCGTCACTGTTCTCGTCTCCCTCCTCTTCTTCCTCCCCTCCCTCATACCTTGCCCCAGGTCCTGGTAGAGGAGGAGGAGCCCCAAGAAGCATCCGCAAGCATCTGAGTCTGCGACTTCTACTCTCCTCGTCAGCACAAGCCTTCTCCCTCTCCCTCTCCCTCTCCCTCTCCCAACTTCATCCTCACCTTGGCCGTGGACTTCTTCACCTGCTGCAGCGTCAGCAAGAGGGAGGGGAGGGAGAGGTCTCAATCTACCTCAGGTTGCGCAGCCTTCTTGACCTCCTTCACCGGGACCTTCTCACTACGTTCAGCCCGCAGGCTCCAAGACTCAGGGGAGCGCTTTACCTTCTGGGAAGCAGCGGCAGCTGGCTTGGCCTGTTTGCCCCACAAGTCAGCTTGACGTGCAGGAAGCACGAACATGTCACACCTTGTGGTTGACCTTGGCGGCAGAGTTCTTGCGAGCAAGACGACGAGCCATGAGCTGGGGTCTTGGTAAGATTGCAGTGAACAGGACATGCTGCCCTCCGATTACCTGCAGCGCCATGCGGTTCCTGGCAGCAGCGCGAGCAAGCTCGGCCCTCTCAAGCCCCTCGACCGCCGCAAGGTTCACGAGGCGAAGTCTTCCGGCCCCATCGCGCATGACAGCGACGTCGGCGTTGACAGGCTGAGACATCATGTAGGGGACAGCAGCAAGAGACTGAACGAGTGATATGAGAAAAGGAAACATTGTATCATCACAGTCAAACTGATCAACAACATCAACATCAATTGCACGGGCACGGGCAACAACACATCATCATCATCATCATCATCATCGACTTCACTTTGCGCATCCAACATCATCGCAACTCCTTCGCATTCGCTCCACAAACCTGAGGGGTAGCCTTCATGTTGGTCCAGTCTCCTCCAGCGTAGTCGTGGTACTCTCCCTGGTACACAGGATCCCGACCAGCAGGCTCCTCGAAGGCACCGTCTCCCTTCTCATCGGTAGCGAAGTACTCGGAAGGAGCAGTGACGGCATCGTAGTCAGAGTCGACCCCGTTGTCGCCCCCCAAGTAGCCTCCAGGAACGTGGTACTCGTACAAGTTCTGCGCTACAGGGGCACGGAGGCGGGCAGGACCGCTCCTCATGTTAAACCACTCTCCTCCAGCGTAGTTATTGGGCTCGCCCTGGTAGATTGGGTTCCTATCGATGCTCCATGTGAAAGGAGCGTCGCCCTTCTCAGCAGAGGAGTAGTACTCGGAAGGAGCAGTGACGGCATCGTAGTCAGAGTCAACGCCGTTGTCGCCTCCAAGGTAGCCTCCAGGAACGTGGTACTCGTACAAGACAAAGATCTGTCCTGTCCTGGGGTCCTGAGCCAGAACCTCATGAGGCTTGTCAGAGTTCATCCTCCTAAGCACTGGTGCCTCGTTAATGATAGCCGCTAAGGTGTCGTAGCGCTTCTTGGCGAGCTCGACCTTCTTCAAGTCAGACAGCTCCTGCTTCTCAACCTTGTTGTTGTCCTTGTTCTTCCTCGACTTCTGCGCCGCCCACAGCTTGCGCATGTCCGCCGCCAAGTTCTTGGCTACCACACGCTCCTCAGAGTGAAGCATGCTCGTCTTCCAGAAGGCCGGAGCCATCGCAAGCTCCCTGCTGTCGATCACAGGGGCAACCATGGGCTGTCCCTGGAAGAGCCCGACCTTGCTGGTGCCGCTGGAAACCAGCGCGAGAGCAGCGAGGAGAGTCACCTGGGTTCAACGATTGAGAAGATTCAGGGAGCGCGCTACGAGTTAGAGTGCATGTAGGAGGTAGCTACTCGTGGAGAAGGAAGGGCGCAGGGATACTCAGGGAGAAGGAAGAAAACATGGGAAGCATGCGGCAGGAAGCTATTCCAGCAAGCAGCATCCCTACCAACACCACTACAATCCCTCTACCCTCCAGCACACGAACACAGTACTGCTGCCGCCCTCCAAGGGTCGAGCAGCAGGTGCGTCAAGCGGAAGGTATCATCATCATGACAGCATGATTCTCACCGAGGAAATGCATGCGAGCGCCGCCATCGCCTCCCTGTGCTTCCCTCGTCCTCCTCCGGCCGCCGCCATTGTGCCGTAGCTCTGCATTGTCGCCTGAAGAGCCGCTTACAAAGAGGCAGACCGTTATAGGCCGTTGCATGCACACCTTCAGTTCCATTCGTAACGAAAAACAACGGTCTCAGACGAATACCCAAGATAGACGAAGCAATGTCGGGGTACGATAGTGCGTCCTGGCGTGTCTGAGCGAGGCAGGAGGAAGACGATGATGGAACCCATAGTGATCTGACGAGGAGGAGAGGGCGAACAAGGATACAGCTGCAGGGACTGGCATTGTTGAAAAAAAGCAAGGACCTTGTGAGGGATATTCGACAGGTCCGATGACCAATAGCTGCAGTGCGGTGATGAGGAGGAGAGCGAGCAGGCATGATGGAGGATGCTTTCATCTTCATGTCACAGCGAGATCTTGCAAGCTCTTTCTCCTCCTTGCAAGCTTGTTGCCGGCTCTAGCACGTCACAATCTGCGAATAGAGCGGTCGCAAGAAAAAGCAAAGCTGTCCCTTTCGCCGACGAACAGTGAAGGGCCTCAGCACAAGAGCATCGTAATGAGGGTCTTGCCGCTGCTTGCAGCTCAGGGCAGCTTCATGGGGACCGGCCTATCCAACGCATGGCTGACATCTTCGGATAGAGTTGAGGTCAAGGTGTTCGCGTCGATGAGCGACAGAAACACCAAAGAGGCGTTCACAAAATCCATCGGGCACGTCGTGCAGGCGCTTCAGGTCAGGACCATGTTCATTGTGTGAGCAAGGTTGCCAGAGTATTTTGACTCCTTCCCCGAAAGGGCTCGAGCGTCATGAATTTACACATCGTCCCCTGGGGGGCAAGCACTGCGCTATCACAAGATGGGACTCCTCTCAACCTGACCAGCTTGCGAAGCCAAGATCCGTAAGATGTCAGACAGTGATGAGAGAAATCTTCCTGACTCGTCCTGTCTCAGTTCTTTGCTCGTGTTCGAATGTGGACCGCAGCCCTCTGACTCTTGCCGGAGCAACCTGTGGCACGGTTGTCTGCAGAAAAGATATCCCGATGTCAAGAAGTTCTTTCCAGTACTCTTACTCTCATGTGCATGCGCCTTGCTGATTGTTTGACAGGTCTCGCTCTGCATCATTGCCAAGGCGTGCCTGAGTGATGAGCGGCCGCCGGACCAGTGCTTTGGTCCAGTAGACGGTAAGGGTGCTCAAAACACGATAAGGGTGGGTATGATACGCGCGTTCGACAGATGTCGCAGCATCTTGTGTAGGGGACTTTGGAGATGGACTGAACGTTACGGAACTGCAACGATGCGTTAACGGCACTGAAGGTGCTTCCGTCCTTCTGCAGAGTGCGGCCGAGACAAGCGAGTTGGATCCCAGCCCACAGTTCTTTCCATGGGTCAGTTACATCGTGAAGAGAGCTGTTCAAAGTCATGACGCGAATGAAACAGATCACGATCAACGGAGTGCCTCTCGCTGAGATGGTGAGCGATTATGCAACCGAAGTGTGTCTTTGCTGACCTTGTGCGTGAAGGGGGGCAAGGGGAGCGAGGAGATTCGAAACCTTGGCAGAGACGTCTGCGAGACTTACTCCAAGGACTCGTGGAAGATGGTTGATGCCTGCAAAGGTGCTTCGTCGCATCTGTTCCCGTCCTCGCCTGAGCTATTCTCCTCAACCGCAGGCTTCTGGGAGTCCTCTAAGATGGACACAGCCGAGGATGGAGGGCCTACTCCCTCAGTCTTTGACGGTATCTACCCCCCCCCTCACAAAACCAGTCGCTCACACAACAAAACTTCATCTCATGCTCTTGGAAACATGCACTGAGATCGTCATTCTCTTGTTGTGACATCTATGCCAGGTCGTGCGAAGTCGCCGGAGAACAGCGGAGCTTGGATCTTGTTTCTCTTCATTAACTGCTTCATCGGCTTCATCAGTTACATCTTCTGCATACCTGTTGAGCGGCCAATTTCGAGCAGCGAAGCTAATTTAGGTTAACCAAGCACGTTTTCTCACTGTCAAATCAATTGCCCAATGTAAAGTTCCCTTGTAAACCACACGTTACAACTGTAAGCTTTGAAGCACTTGTCCGCTGTTGATGAACATCATCGATGCAATCCGAGAGGGTAATGGCTCCAATACATTTATTGAGCACAGATGGAGAGAATTTAAAAAACAATCGATATCAGTTATTTAAGACATTTGATCCACTTCATTCTGTCGATTAAAGTAGTACAGAAACAAACCAAAAGCAACAGAGACGGAAACTTAATGCAAAAGGAAGATCGATGGCAAGAAACAAAACTCAGCGACAACGCTATCAGCTGCTAGGAGTACTTCACACAACAACATGGAGATCAACCACAATGCCTTTCCCTTCAGTTTCCCATAGCAACTCTGGACAACAAGAGAATGAGGAGATCGTATCCAGAAAGAGCAAACAAGGGTATCAAGGTAAACAGCAGTAGTCAAACAGGGACACCAAGAGAAGTAAGAGACAACACCATGTTTACCAACGGCATTGACAGTAACCAACCTATGTCGTCTACCTAGTTACCTCACAGCCATGGCTCGAACGGTTATCAGAAATACTACCCTGACCCCTACCCACCCCCTCTAATGAATTTCCTAAACCACCCACCCATCTACCTCCACCCCCGTCTACAACAGCACCATACACGCATGCGAAAAGACTACCCCAACCCCTTGAAGCATCTTCCCAGAGGGGCTGTTCTTTGACCACCCTTCACATCTGCCTTCACATATTTTCCTCGATTTCTCCTGTCTCTGCCATCACATAGCTACACCATTATTTACTATATTATCACTTAAACAATATCTCATCTTTACCCCATATGCTTGGATATGGACATGTTGTACCCTACCAGTGCACAAACGCCACTCCACCCACCAGGAGAAAACTGAGACAGAACCCTTCCACCCCCAACCCCACAAAATCCTATCAAGTACCCGGTCGTAATTGTGAGACAGTCACAACTATCAGTGCTGCATCTGCTGATCCCGGATCCCAACTGGGTGGGGTAGTATGAACGGATCTGGGTGGGTGGAACAAAGAAATGATCTAAATATTCACTTGGTATTAATTACTCTATAAATTTGTAGTAATAAAATTAGGAGGACCTTGCCCTTCATCGAAATACCACCCTCGTACCCCACAATGTCCTCAATAACAGAAAAATCTATGGTAATAAAAAACAATATATAACTAATACTTTACTCACTATTGATGATTTTTACACATTTATGTGGGGTTATACCACCCCACCCCCCACTCACCTCTGCGTGCGTGCTAGCGCGGGCACCTTCCTCTCTTCCGCTCGCTACCTCGGCTCCCCCTGCCCTCCCTTCGCTGCCCTCCTCCCCCCCCCCCTTATCCATTCTGCTTCCTTGGCTTCTGTCCCTTCCCTCCACTCTTTTTA
>NW_005434600.1:133647-148937 GCF_000315625.1 Guillardia theta CCMP2712 | reverse complement strand
CCCTCCCTTCCGCCTCGCCCCTCCTCCCCCCCCCCCTCCCTCCCCCCCGCCCCCCTTCGCCTTCGTCCCCTCCTCCTCCCCTCCCTCTCCCCTCCTCTCCCCTCTCTTGTGCCCTCTCCTTCTCCTCATCTCACCGCCCCCGCAACCTCCTCCCCCCCCCCGCTGCGCTCCTCCAACCCACCCCTCAGCATCGACTCGCTCACGCACGCGTGTTTCGATCAAGGACTTTCCTGTCTCTCATTGGTGACCCCCCGCCTTTCCTCATCCCAGCCTCTTCACGTTGATTGCTCTGCTAGCCTTTTCCTAAAGTAGCAGATCGAGGTCGTTGCTGGTGCTTGAGATAACCGGCTTTATCCATCGCTCCATTCGAACGCTCCATTTCTTCTGGTGCGCGCTTTTCCGTCGTCCCAGTGACATTTCTGTTCCTTCCTACGTCTTGTGAACGCTCTTCTCTTGATTTGCGCTTCTTCCTCCTAAAGCTCTAAGTCGACGGTAAGGTTCGTGTGGTGGGATGGCTTGAGGAATTGAAGTATGTGGTTCCAGGTTCAATGTCCGAGTACACAACAGAACCATCTAAAGTCCTTCACATTCGTAACCTCCCAGAGGAATGCAATGAAGGAGACTTGAAAACCCTCGCCAGCCGCTTCGGCGAGGTTCGTCGGGTCTTCCACTTGTCCCGCAAGCACCAGGCCTTCGTTGAGTTCGTGAGTCTTGAAGACAGTGCGAGGATGTTGGCAGAGTGCGAGAGCGTGCCGATACGTGTTGGAACGCGCGTCATCGTTGCACAGTACTCCAACAAGACTGAGCTATCCCCGCCCACGCGGGAGTATGAGGGTGAAGGCTTCGTGCGCGAGCGAAGTTGGAACGCAGTCCCTCCCAACAGCGATGCAAGGATCCTTCTTGTGACTGTGACGAACGTGGTGTACAAGGTGGACGTGGATGTGATGTATCAGGTGTTCTCGATGATGGGAACGATTGAGAAGATTGTCATCTTCAACAAGCAGGGCAAGACACAAGCTCTTGTACAGTTCGAGCGCCCTGCGGATGCCCAGGCTGCCCTGGATCGTTTCAACGGTCTCAACATCTACAATGGTTGCAACAATCTGCAGATTGGGTTCTCAAACCTCCTCGACATCACCGTCAAGTACAACAACGAGCGATCCTACGATTTTACCAACCCTAACCTTCCAGCTGGAAACCCCAACGAATCTCCAGCCGATCGATACGACATGAGGCCAATCGACGGACGCCCTCCAGCATCTCAGAGCAACTGGAGTGCTGCTGCAATTGATGTTTCCCGAGGGATCGACAGGATGCGCCTTGGTGGTGAGCCATTCCTGGACATGCGAATGGACCCAGGAGGGAGGATGGATCCTGGTATGTTGGCCGACCCCAGGCTCGACCCAGCCTTTGGTATGGACCCGCAGCGGGGCATCGATCCGCTGCGTATCCCGGACACTCGTTCATTTGGTCCCCTGGGCGCTGATGTCCGGAGGAACCCTCTGTCCCCTGGCTGGGGTGGCGACAGCCCCAATGGTGCTGGGTTTGGTACCAGGGGACTTGCGCCCGACACGAGGATCCCAATGCCGGCTAGAGGGGCTCCGGGGTTGGATCCAAGGTATTTTAGTCAGAGGATCAGGTGGAGCCAAGTGTGACGCGTGTGTTTGCAGGTCCATGTATCCCTATGATATGGGACGTGATCCCATGATGGGCATGTACAAGAGGTAAGAGACGACTTTTTGGGTGAAAGTGTTGGGTCATGATCATAATATTCATTTTCGAATTGTCTTCTTAACAGTCGGGCTGACATGCAATCTTTTTGCAGTCCTGTGATCCTTGTGAACAACCTTGATCCTGATAGAGTGACTATCGACGCTCTCTTCAACTTGTTCAGGTGAGAGGAGCCGTAGTTGGAAGTCACGTTGACATGGCTTGCTCAGCACCTGTGGAATCATCCAGAAAATCAAGATTTTGTACAACAAGGTGCGAACCAGGCGCATGCTTGTCTCTCTCAACTCATCCTGCCGTTCCAGCGTGACTCGGCACTGATTCAATTCGAGTCGCCTGATCATGCGGAGAACGCTCGTATTACCCTGAACTCGGTGACCTTTCTCGAATTCTCCTCTCCTTTGCTGCTTCCCAGCTTCGCTGTCTACTTGTCTGTGACGTGGTCCTGCTCCAGTGCCCTCTCTGGGGACGCAACCTCGTCATCTCGACCTCGAAGCACGACACGGTGCGATCGCCTCCTCGCCACTGTGTAAGCTCAGACTGACCGCTTCATTCCAGGTCCAGGCTAATCGATCTGACATCGAAGAGGAGGGCGCGAAGCTCTTTGGAGACTACTCTACCTCGAACATCCAGAGGTGAGGGACAGGAGGAGAGGGAGGCCCGTCTGTTGACTCCTCTGTTTGCAGGTACCGTGGAGCGAATGCAAGGAGCATCCCTTCGATCGAACCGAGCAAGCTGCTGCATGTATGAGCTCTATCTCCGTCGATGCTTGAAGCTCTTCTTACTCTCTGACAACAGATTTCCAACATCCCTTTGCACGTCACTGAGGACGACCTCAAGGTATGTACTGCTGGGTTGCTGAAGATTCCCTTTGAGCACCTATTTGACATTTTTTCTTTTCCCTTGTGCAGGGCTTGTTTGCTGACTACGGGCCTGTCGCAAAGCTGAAATTCATCAGCGGTCGCTCAGAAACGCAGACTGTGGACCGCAAGATGGCCCTGGTACTCCTCAGCCTCCCTCGTCCTTGCCTCCTCCTCCTCCCTTCCCCACTCACTCTCTCTCGCAAGGCTGGCTGCGAGTCGGCTGATGATCTAACGTGGACTGACAGGTTGAGCTCCCTTCCATCCAGGATGCAGCGGAGGCACTCTGCTACACGCACGGGACGGTGAGTCTCCCCTGCTCCCTTTCCCGCTGCTGTGCTGATCTGCGTGCTTGGCATCCATAGGTTTTGGACGGGATGCGACTCAGGATCTCGTTCAGTACCTCCAACTTGGACTCTCTCCGATGAACATTCTGCCCAAAACCTTCAAGACCATTGCGAACCTTCTCCTGCATCTTCGCCTTTTGCCTCTTTGCTCCTGCTGCCTTGCGAAACCTGTTCATGCCTTTATTACTTGCCCCCAGATTCTTTTCTTTCCGTATGCCTGAACATGCCATCCTATTGTCAGGAGTCTTCAGCTCGTGATGAATTAAACGTAAACACTTTCAAACCCACCGGGCGCCCCCGTACGAGGACCTGCGGCAGCTTCCGATCACTTTCACACGTGACTTTGTGAACGAATGTGTGCAGTGCGGCCCGGCCGGGCCGGGCCACCGTGCGGCAATCAACTGTCAGTGTTTTTTTTTTTACTCAAAGTTTAGTTCGGCGACCCGTGACCCGGCCCCGCCGTCGACCGCGGACCGTCGTCACCGCGGCGGCATCCCGCGTGCGGCCGCAGTGCGATCCCGCGGCCGGGCCGGGCCGCGGCCCATTCCACACGGTCGGCCAAGTTGCCACCTTTTTGCCCCGCACGCGGCCGTGTGTTCTAACGGTGGCCCCCGCGGCCGCCCCGCGGCCGCTGGTCGACTCAGCGATCGGATGTGAAGTTCAACTTGGCCGCTGAGTTCACCGACGGTACGTACCGTACGGTCCGTCCATCCGCTCGGAGTACTATCAAGTTCAGCCACGGTACCGTACTATCAGTACGGACGTGAAGCCTAGGGGGTACACGTACTTGACGGTGAGTGGTGCGTCCGTGACCAGAGTCGTGCTAATCGAGGGAAGTTAAAGCCTCAACGTCAGCAGCGTTTCGACGCTTACGGGCCCTCGGTCTTATCTGTCCGTTAAAAGCGTAACGGCAATTATGACACTATGAATTCGCAACGATCCAATCGTGTTGGATATAATAATAGCTCTTTATCCCATGGATGGTTACACGTGACCCAGTCAGCAAATGCCGATGCAACCCGAAAAGAAGTATTTTCACATCTTGTCTCCTCTGTCTGCTCCTCGGAATTCTGGATACCCAGTGCGCCTGCCCCTTATTTTCTCCCTCCCTCTATCAGCACTTCCATATTGGCTGTCATCCTCTCCCCTCCATCCTCGACTTGTCCCTCCTTTCCCCCTTCCTCCCCCCACCAATTGCATCGGAATATCTTTATCCCTCATCGGCTCTCTCCGCACGTTTCAAACCTCTACTCCCGCCTGCTCAAACTAAGACCCATCAGCTTCTTTGCTTGCACAGACATGTGTCTTCTTGTTTCTCAGCCTTCCTCGTTCATTTCAGTCGATCATGCTCCGACGATGCATGTATACTTCTGCTCTGATCAGGAATCCGACGCTGCGATTTCAAGAGATGCCCCCAAGCCGCAAGAAAGGTTGGTTTCATCGTGGTGCCTGAGCTCAGAGATCGCGCACTTAGCCATCGACTCGTGCGGCAACTTTCAGCCATGCAGCAGCTACGAAAGCTACATAGCAGCTCATAGGAATGCCTTGAGAAGCTCTATCGATCGACACGGAAACTTTGCACGATGACGAAGACGATGAGGGTGGGCGTGAGGTTTCCTTTAACAACAGATCTTGTATTTTACAGCAATGAGAAGTGAACAGCTCCTAAAACAGGGAATTTGTTGCAGATTTAAATAAATATGTATTTCAAATAGATTTTGCGCGATGTGTCAATGCACAATGGTGCCACAAAAAAACAAATTTTCGACTTCGATACTGTGTAAAGTTCGATTTGGGTGGCATCTTTTTCCAACTACTCATCTATGTTCTTTTGAGATTGTTTTCTCGATTCTTGCTTTAGATGGAGGAACTTTGTGCACAAACATAAAAACGCATCCAGAGGGAAGAGTATGCACAACATAATACAATAGCACGCCTGCACTATTACCGGGTTGGACATTTTCATCTTTCACATTATTGGCAAGTTTATTTCAATCTAACTTGATGAGGGGGAGTACCTTAACATTTCAAGAATAACACAAATTTACAAGACTTGACAGTGTTGTGGGCAGTCACATTGTAATTGCTGCTGCTGATATTTCGAGCACAGTCCTTTCAGCTCTGAACGAAGTTTCCTGTATGGTTGATGGAGCTGGTCCAGGGATTATTATGCGCTGCCTCGTAGAGCGAATAGGAGCTAAAGGGCTTGAAATTCCCATTCGAGTCAATCGAAGAGCAAGAGATTTCTGTGCTGAGTTGAAAAGGGAAAGGGTGTGGTTCCAGACTGGATGACAATTTTCCATCGCTGTCCGACGACATATCACAGTGATGGGGTTGCTCCTTTGAGTAAGTCGAAATAGAAATCATGTGAATCCGTGTAGAGTGAAACACTAGCTGCGGCAGCTGCATTTTGTGCGAAAACTGATACCAACAGTTTGTTCTGGGTCTTTGCGAAAATGTAGGGAGAAGCAGAAGTCAAGACAGAATAGGCAGCGTTGAGCAGGTTGAAGCCTATGAAACAGCAAGGAGAATGACTGGATTGTATGTGTATCGTCGAGGAGGAGATGAGGAGCTGGTTTGTGAAGGTGGACGCGAATGAGCCGGGGGAAAACCTGACGGAGCGGGGGGATAAAACTAGATGGGGGAGAGGGGAGGCACCTCTGACCCTTTTTGGTACCGTGATGCTGACATCTGTAAACCACTATTGCCGTGATCATGACATGGAAAGCCGTCTCTTCGGATAGAAATATACCTTATCGGAGTCCTCGTGACTAAATATGAAATTTCCGTAGGGTGAACGAAAATGAGATGAACTTTCGACACAAACTTTGATCGAAAGTTTTGTGGTTACTACTTAAAGGACCCCCGCCGGGAATAGGGTTTTATGGGGTCACTGCAAGGAGTATACTTGATCTGCTGACGCTGACCGTCTAAACATACAACGATTCAGAAAAATGCTTTTCTTGACAGAATTGTGTCTCGTATGCCTTGAAGGACCCTTGAAGAACCCATTCCCTTCTTCTTTGCCAGCGAGCAGCCTATCGTTTGGTCCTACCCACCAGCAAGTTCTCCTCTACTTTCTCCTGCATTGTCATGCGTTCAGCTAAGATGTCGTATGATCGTCCTAGTACACAAATCTTAGCACTGGACTACAGCGACGCCATCTTATCGGAACGTGCCATCTTTGCACTAGCATGCAGCCACCGAGCACCTTCGCAATCATTGCCAGTTGTGCGCGGGGACCACAAGTCTTCGAATGATGATGGGCAGGCTTGTTATTACTCCCTGAGCAGGAAAATTTGCAGCTCGTCCATCGACACCTGCGGCAACTTTCAGCCATGCAGCTCCTATTTGCACTACCAGCAAGGGAACAGCAGCCCCTGGCGATGTTCTATTGACCGCTTGGGGTGTTTCGTGATTGTTTGATTACTCATCATTGTGTTGTTGTAAATATATCAGAGAGATACGCAGATCTCAAAATACTAAGAGATGTAGCCCAGACTCCGTGATCAAGAAGTATGACATCTTCGAATAGGCTGAAACCGGCTGCAGACGTCTACAGTGAATTCTCAAGGCACCTCCGCTGGATCGCACACAAAGGTGGAGAGTAGAGATATCAAGTTTATTTGATAATAGTAGAGATATGAAGTTTATTTGATAATAGTAGAGATATGAAGTTTATTTGATAACAGTAGAGATATGAAGTTTATTTGATAACAGTAGAGATATGAAGTTTATTTGATAACAGTAGAGATATGAAGTTTATTTGATAACAGTAGGGATATGAAGTTTATTTGATAACAGTAGGGATATGAAGTTTATTTGATAACAGTAGAGATATGAAGTTTATTTGATAACGCCATCACACTATCAATTCGTGGCGCACACAGCGAGGGGAAGCACAGACCACCTTAGCAGTTGTTGACGAAGGGAACCAACAGGTTATGGTGAAGCTCCTCACGCACGAGCGAGCATCCCTCGTGCGTTCGCTTAGATCTGCTGCCTGCTCCTCCTCGAGGTACATGATACCACCCGTGTTTTGCACACTCTGTCGCCCAACAGAGGTCCAGTAGCCGGTGGCCGTAGAGAGCTCTTGCTGCCCTCATAGCTGGAAGAGAAGACTATCAACTTCCGAAGTTTCGCTGAGCGGCTGCCCACCCCTGTTCACAGTCATTAACTGGTGTCCATTCCTGTGGAGGCGGAAGTTGAATAAGTTCACCTTTGCAGAGCTCTGATAAGAGTACCGTGTCGGAACCGTGCCAGTCACAGTGTCGGAGACACTCGGTGCCCAAAGCCGCTGAGCCAAGTTCAACTTGGCAATTCGAATGCCAGCCTCCAGGCTCTGGCATGCGGCACGGTTTCAAGCTGCCTTTCGAGTTCATACCGTACTCCCGTAGTACACAACAGACACAACAAGGCTGGCTGAAGCCTGGCTTGGCTTGACTTCACGGTGAAAAGCCGCTCCGATCAAGCGCGGCCCAGGCCCGGCGCCGCCCGGCCGCCGCGCCCCGGCCGGCGCGGCCGGGCGGCCGGGCCCCCGCGGGCCCGGGCGGCCGTCGCCGGCCCCCGTCACCGGGTGCATTCCGATTTGCTGCTGCTGCTGCTGCCGCGGCTGACAGCTCGAGTCGGCGGCCCGGCGGTGCCAGGGTGAGCAGCCCCGGGCCGCCGGGCCGCCGGAGTCCGGACGGTCCCGGGCCGGCTCAATCATCAATAGCGGCGATCGTAGCGCCGGGGCCGGGCCAACAGCCGGAGTGACTCAGCCGTCGCCGTCGTACTAGTTGAAAAACTGATTGTTTTATGAGTTTTTACTTACAATGAGATATATATCAAATCTGAAGTTTGAAGAAATTCGATTTTTGATACATTTCAAAATTTGAAAGCGAACGGAAAATTTCTTAAAGTTTCATCTTAATCATCACGTCCCTCAAAATTTCAAATCACTAAAAGTAATTTAGTATGCTTATAACTATTAATAAAGAACATATATAATTGTTTGTTAATTGTTGCAGTATTGTCCAACATGTCAACTTCCACTTTTAAAAGGGGCTCAAACGACAGCAAATTTTTAAAAGGACTTTTTCAGAATGTTTTGTAACGATGCGTGTTATATAGAATCTTCGATAATTATAACGAGCTGTAATCAGGAATTATAATAATCTCCTGGTATTATACAGAATTATACAAACATTTTTACAACTCTGTACAAGCCATCGCGGAGAGTTGCTGGGAATGCTGGGTTCGGTGTCGCCACCCGCCAACAACATGGAGCCTGATGCCTATTCCGCGACTTGTTCATCAAAGAAAGCATCTATATCCTTCAACAGGCTAACTTCCTCACTCCGCAGCTTGCCTTCTATCCACGATGAGGCTTCATCCGCATTCAACAACTACTCCCCTTCTCATGCTTCTTCTGCATCAAAACTTGTTACTCCAGTGCGCACTAAGGCTCCTTCATTCAAGCATGGCAAGCAGACCAAAATCAAGCACTTTCATCCCATTACCATCAACAAGCACTCGGCAAAGGACAATTCAACCTCGACTTCTCTCTTCTCTTTTAGCATTGACCACGTGCTCTCTTTTCTCCATGATGATGCACTCTCTGTCTCTCAGTGCTCAAGCCTTTTACCATCATCCTCCATCACTTCTCTCACTCTCCATGGAGATGAACTCAAGTGCCTCCCATCACTGATCGTTCCATCCTATCCTGACTCATCTGTTCCCATCCTTGCGGGCGCCATAGAACCAACCTCAAGCTCTCTCCCCCCTATCTCCGACTATCTTCCCATGTTCTCGCATGCATCCCCCTCCTCCTCCTCCATAATTTCAAAAGAATTACTCCAAGAGGATCTCAACGATGCCGTGGACGGAGAATGTATTGTGGGCGACCCGACGTCAGAGCCACAGAACCTGGACCATTACGGGTCAAGCTCGAAGGAGAGGAAGAAGAGGAATTGGGACGGGGCAGCTCGCGCACGGCACAGCGAAGTATGTACAGGAAGAACAAGACTGACACTCATAGAAAAGGCAGAGATCATCAAGCTCTACTACACCTCCACTCGGACCTCATCATTTCATCTCGATCAGAAGACTCTGGCCAGGATGTACAACAAGAGCCCGGCAGCAATCAGCAAGATCCTGAAGCCAAACTACGCTATCTGGATTCTGTCAAAGTGTGTGAGAATCTTGAGCACACAGGAGATAAGCGATCTTTCTTTCATCATCAGGCAAGCCATCCTCGCAGGGAAGGGAGGGTAGAAGGAACTTCACTCGACTTGGGGGCGGGCTGTACGATCATCGGGAGACGATTGTGGTACATTAATCTTGCTGAAGCACGATTGCTAGGATGTAGATGACAAACATTCGCAAAGGATGTCAAGCAAAAACGTAGTTTTATGGTACAGACAGAAGTTTCACAAGGATGTTGGGGAAAGTTGTTGACATCCTTGCTTGAAGACGAGACCAGTAGTAGATGCAACTCCTTAAGATGTTTCTACTCAAACTTGAAGGCCAGTTTGCATAACATTGAACCTCTGTTTCTTCTTTTTTTTTTCTGTGTCGTTTCACACCTTGGTCAATATTGATCAGAGCTTCCAGTCTGAACTCTCCTCCCATTCTATCCCTTTCCCCGAAATGATTTATTTGATTGTTTTGTTTCGTAGTGTGTCTTTACCTGCCTGTTTTGCCTTTCCTATTCTGTTCTGCGGAGTTTCTCATATGGTTTGTTGGATCTACTTTTCCTTTCTTTCTCTTTGTTTTGTCGTCTTCACAATGGCTAGCATGTGCTGCTCAGGGAACACTCTGTAGCTGCTGAGGGAACAATCTATACTTTTTGTTTTTTCTTGAGGTGCTTTCGCTGCGCTTTTCTCTTTTAAAGAGTCCAAAATGCCCTTTTTTCAGTCTGCCAGATCCTCCAGTATCCACCACCAGTGTCTCTCGTATCTCTCCAGCTCCCTTAGACCCTTTCTTTCCATCCTGCCGGAATCCGACAGTATTTCTCAATCATCCTTTCAAATTTTCTACTTTGCCAACTTTCTACCAGCTCCACATGTGTGATTAGGATCATGTGATGTTCGCTTCACTTCACGAGGCTGTACGCTTGTAAGAATGCGAAGCTGGTGGAAAGTTGACATGGCAGTAACAAAAACAGACAAAAAGAGCGCACCCAGCGGTAGCGGTGACGTGGAATTTTATTACCTGCCAGGGGGCAAGAATCCACTCCGCATTAGCAGCACACTCAGATCTGTAGCAGGGCATGCGCGATATGAGTTGACATTGATTTGAGAGGTACCCCCACGCATCTGTCTCATGAAGCAAAATGGATAATTAGAGACTGGTTATGTTGTATACACAACCTTGCGTAAGACCTTGAGCTCAGATGGTCTTAGGATCACTGTTTATCAAGCACACACACACATCAGATCAGCAGCGTCACTGCAGCTTTCTGGCATCGTCCTCCTAATTCCCTACGCTACGCCCAAGGGGCGTCCTTGGGTGGAGTGAAGTTGGATCAGAAACTTGTTCCGTAGATCTCGGAATCCTTCGTTCGCTGGTCTGAGCCATACGCGATCTTTTCACTTTCAACAGTTTGCTTGCTTTCTTTGCTGAAATCATTTTTAGAATCGTTTGAGATTCTGAATCAAAGCTGGAATGTGAACCAATTCGCTACCATATGTTGTATACACAACCTTGCGTAAGACCTTGAGCTCAGATGATCTTAGGATCACTGTTTATCAAGCACACACACACATCAGATCAGCAACGTCACTGCTGCTTTCTGACATCGTCCTCCTATTTCCCTAAAGGGGCGTCCGGTATGAGTCCACAATACAACAGGTTACGGTTTGCCCTTCTTCTACTTTGAGTAAAGGTTACGTCCACCGTTCATTTTTGTCACAGAGAGCTTTTTAAAAAAATGCATACATTCACTTTCCCAAGGCACTCAAAGTTTTGTCTAAAGTCACAAGTTTCAGACTGTTTCATTCTTTCTCCGACCTTTGAATGAGCTTAGTTCTACGCACCGGCGGTTCAGGTCTGATTCTGAAAGTAATTTTCCTTCAGGTCTCTTGTCATCGATGATGATCGCACATTGCGTGATAGCTGTATGAGAAAGCATTCATTATCAGATCCTGCTTATGCGTCTCTTCATCACAATTACAGCTTCCATGAAAGAAGGTGACAACAATTTTTTCAGATCAAAGAATGAGGCAGCACTCATGCGATGATATCGAATGAAGCATTCACTGCCTTCTGATAGCTGATAGCTTTCTGTTGGATTTATGATCCCGATACAAGGGTTTCAGCTTACAAATGTACCTTGAAAGTTCTAGCATATTGCTATTACGATGGTTTGTTGTCATTCACATTGAAAAGAAGCAACAGAAGAAGGAGAGAAGAAGGAAAGACAGAGGAAAACAAGGGTGGGAAGGAAAACCAGCAAAACAAAATATTGAGACCATGATGAAAGTCCCTACATTCCATCAAGTGTCTCATTCACAGAACCAGCTGGTTGATGACTGTCACCGTCGCCTGGTTGTTCTTTCGTTCTGTCAAGATGCATTTTGGTCATCTCCTCTGCCCCCACGACCTTGGCATAGCTCGACAGCACCCGGTGCGCGTACTCCGGCTTCAAGATCTTGCTGATCGCTGCCTTGCTCTTCCCGTACATCCGAGCCAGCGTCTTCTGGTCCACCGGAGGCCTCGAGGAGGACGGCTCGTAGTAGAGCTTGATGATGTCCGTCTTCTCCGAGAGCGTCAGCCTCGATCTCCCTGTGCATCGCTCGCTGTGCCTCGCGCGAGCCTCGCCGTCCCACGTCCTCCCGTGCTTGGAAAGCGAACCAGCAGCCTGTTCAAGAGACGACGAGGCAGCTTGAGGCTGATCATGGTCTATCGAGGTGTAGAGCGAGGAGGAGGTAGAGCTCGTTTCCATCTCCATGTCAAGGTCGGAGTCGTAGTCCGGCGAGTCGAAGTCTTCCTCCTGATCTCCCTTGTGCCCGGGGTTGTGAAGATGATCCACAGGAGACTCGAACAAGATGGACGAGTAGGACCTGGCTGGCGCCAACTCGTCCGCCTCCTCCTGCTGGGAGAGGTTTGCGCTACAAGGCATTGATGACGAGGATGACGCTGGTGTCGTACACATCTACAAGAAGCATGTCAAAAAAGGTGCACAAACATACAAGTCGATGCGATAGTGGCAGGTAAATTTTCCTCTATGCACACACTCAAACCTCGCTGCTTGCTGTCTAGTCTGAGCCATGGGATCCCAAGGTCGGGAGTTGACTCCCGACAGGGCAGTTGGGGTAGGGGAGGGGTAGGAAACTTCAAAGACCTCAATGGGGATTACGAAGTGCAAATACAGCAAAGGATCAGAGCTCGTCTGGCTATAGTAGTGTTGCTCCGCTGAAGCCGCACCTGGTGCTGTAGATGTAGGATACAACACTGACACACACACCAATTGACTTTCAACGTACTATTCGCGACTTGCCGTACTCCATCACTTTCATACCTAGGCAAAGAGGGAGGAAGCCATTTCGAAGCACAAGACAAGTAGGATAGACGATGACGTATCGACGATGATATTCAAAGGGGAACGGGTGGGACAGACATACACAATCGAGCACAACAACTCGTCAATCAATGCTCGTCGTAACGTTCTCTACCTCGCACAGCACGTTTCTATTGAGCTCTCTTTCTCCTCTTCCCACAAGTTGCATATGCCTTCTAGCCTGCTCTCCGCTCTTCTCCCCCGAGTCTGCTGTCAAGTGCTCCTCCTCGCCTTCCTCCACCTGCGTCACAACAAGGATCTGGACCAGCGGGACCAGCGGGAGCAGAGGTACTGGGGGTCCTAACCCCACCCCACAGAATCCCTTACGCCCTATATCACCCTACCTGGTCAGATTCCACCCCTACCCCTGAACCATTGGTTTACTAAACTTGTCTGACGTCGCCCCCATTGGAGGAAATTCTAGTCCGAGTCACCCTACCCTCCTCCACTAGACATCTTACCCCACCCCCACCCTCTCCAAAGAATCATCAGACAAACAACTATACCCCACCATGCAGAGCCTTCTGCCCACCCACCGTCTCTAGTCCCCGACCGTCATTTTCTCTTTTACTATTTTTACTCAGATTGACCAGAAAGTTTTCAGATCACCCCCCCCCCCCCCGCCGAGTCTGATTCTTGCGTACCCTACCCAGTGGATCCGTGTCAGCAAACATTCACCCCATCCATTTGCCTCTTGTACCCCTAGATCTCCATATCCCCCTTCTTAAGTACCCTGCCCTCGACCTCGAGTACCCCACCCCCGGGCCGGGTAGTGTGTCTCTAACGCATTGAGTCTGTTGGACTCCTTAAGAGGACGGTACTCGAAAAGTGGCCTGTCAGGCCGCGTGGGAACGGATCACGGCCACTAGCCTAGTAGGGTGCCCCGATAAGAGGTTGCTCCTAGGGGGTAAACTATTTGGTAGGGGTCCTGACGTCACTGCTGAGGTGCCGCAAGTCCCCACTGGGCCAGGGTACTAGGAAGGGGGGTGGCACGAGTCATCTGGAATGACTGATCACGGGTGAAGGGCACGAGCATTCGGACACGGGGGGACACATAATGGACTTGAGTGAAGTTGGTCACGCCACGGGTCACCGGGTGGGGTCAGGGTCGTCAGGTGTCAAATAGACTCTAACGGTTCGCCGGTCACCCCAATGAGGGGCCCGGGGGGTGGGTGGTCAAAATAGATTACCCGAAAAGGGGATCCGCTTTTGGTGGAGCCCAAGTACGCCCCACTCCACACCGCCTACTGCACCCTCCCTCCAGCCTCAGCTGACGAGGGACTTCTAGGGGGTAGTCTATTGAGATATGATCTCAGAGGAGGTCAGGCGACTCGAACTACTATCAGTCACGGATGCTGACGCGGTGGCAGTACGCGAGTACCGTACTACAGCCCGTCAGCCATGGTTGAACTTAGTGCCCCCCGTGCGGTAAACTTAAAAAAATTGAACAGTAAAACGAACCAGCATTGGCCGGGCCCCGTCCCTTTAAGTCATGACCCTCGAACTGCCGGAGCCTCCGGGCCGCTCCCGGCGGAACCGTCGGTCACGGCGCCGAGGCCGAGACCGAATCGCGCGAGTCGATCTTTGAAGGTAAATTCAGCTTATGTTGCAACGGTCGATGCTGTTGAAAAGGCGAACGAGTTGCCAAGTGGGCAATTCGGAAGCAGACTTGTTGTGAAGCCGCGCAGCACGTCGAGTCATTATCGTTCATCAGTCACACCGGTAGCAGCTCTTGCGTTGTAGGTCAGAGTTTCCAATTGAGGCAGCTCTGCAGAGACTGTCTCGCTGCACTTGTTGCTGGAAGCATCTTGTCGGGCAACTACTAAGTGAAGAGAAAGGCGGTGAGCAGTGTAGCATGATTCAAAGATTCAACGAGCGAGCCAGGACTGGAGGAACCACAAAACTTATGCACAATGGGTTACATTTTGCTCTTGGATAACAACGCAACGTGAATGTATTCTGTATTCTGGTCTACCACAACTCATCCTACAGCCCCCCCCCCAGGGCATTGGATCAACCTTCTTAGTGAACTGAGTGCGATGCTAATGTAGATTTCAGAACGGCTGATTCAATCAGACAAACGTCTCAACATGCATGGGTTTTGTGGGACTTTCGATTTTCATTGAATCTAACAGTACCTGTGAGGCTCCGGAATTTTTGCAAGAGATTCATAGAAATACAACACCGTCGATATTCTCCAGGAAGTGGGATAGAAGGACTCTGAACGAGATCAAGATCAGTCGCAAGACATCCGCTAGCAAACAGGTCTGTGTGATTCTTCATCATAACCCACCAACTCATAAAAACTCAAAATTGCCGATGCTGCCGATTCTCGCACAATCCTTCTATCTACCACTCCTCCTCGCCTCCCTCGCTTCTATTCCGTTCCTTGCTTCCCATCATCATCCCTCTCTCCGCCCTCTCCCCCCCCCCCCCTCAGCACCTCATGCTCAGGCAGTGGAGGTCACTATGGGATGGGAAGGGCGCGAGGCCTCGATGGGGGTGCTGAGGAGGCTGTTTGAGCAGCGACCCATATGGTCGAGGCTCGCGCTGCAGGGGACCATCCTGGAGGAGGCAGAGAAGCATCTTCGCTTCCTCCCCCTTGTCGCCTTCAACTACAAGGACGGGCCCTGGCGAAGCCTCTGGGTCAGGTATGGCTTCGACCCTCGATCGGACAAGTCAACTCGTTTCCTACAGGTGCACTATCCGTCCTCCTCTTCTCCTGCTCTGTGCCTTTCTTGCACCGTTCTTTCTATATCCTGACTCCATTTCATTAACTCCTTAACTCCTTATGCTGCCCTTCCCTTGGCCTCC
>NW_005434600.1:133373-133547 GCF_000315625.1 Guillardia theta CCMP2712 | reverse complement strand
GGGCACTTGTCCTCGTATGAGGGTACGACTCATCCCGTCCACTTATCCCGTCCCTCCTCCTCCTCCTCCTTACTACTCCCCCCCTTTTCGCGCCCCCATTCCCTTTATATCAGCCTGCCACGTCCTCCTGCCACGTCCTTCTCCTGCCCTCTTGCCCTCCCTCCTGCCCTCCTG
>NW_005434600.1:123536-133258 GCF_000315625.1 Guillardia theta CCMP2712 | reverse complement strand
CTGCCACCGCAGTCGCTACAGCCTGCTATCGCCTTCCTCCTTCGCTCCAGCTCGTCTATTCCTCCAACTCGACTTTTGGCCTCTCGTTGAGATGGAAAGCTCCATGACCTACTCTTCGATTCTCTGCCAGCTCCCGCCGTCAGAAAGCGACCAAGGCTCTCTCCTGCTCTGTAGCCCTCCTTCCCCTTGCCTGCAAGAAACCTGCTCAGCGATACCATCCAAGCACGGGAGGACGTGGGACGGCGAGGCTCGCGCGAGACACAGCGAGCGATGCACTGGGAGGTCGAGGCTGACGCTCTCGGAGAAGACGGACATCATCAAGCTCTACTACGAGCCGTCCTCCTCGAGGCCTCCGGTGGACCAGAAGACGCTGGCTCGGATGTACGGGAAGAGCAAGGCAGCGATCAGCAAGATCTTGAAGCCGGAGTACGCGCACCGGGTGCTGTCGAGCTATGCTAAGGTCGTGGGTGTGAAAGAGATGAATTTGAAGTACGCCCAGCTCGTCAAGTGAAGAGATCAGAAGAGGAAAGTTGAATGGTAGATGTGAGAAGAGTGTCCTTGAGAAGTGAAGTGAAGTTGTGAGGTGAAGTGAGGTGAGATTTTCAAAAGATTTCTGTGAAGATCTTTTCATTTTCTTTGTTAAAACGAATCAAATCAAAACTTTTTTATCATTTCTTGATCTCTTCCCATGTGAGGTCATACGGACTCGTGCATGTTGACAATCACGAATATTTCTTTGCAACAAGGTTCATCTTTGATTGCTGTGTTGATTCAAGGGAATTGTTCAGTCTCCCTATACAAATTGTGTAACAGCATATCACAATGAGCATTCGAATGATTCAGATAACTTTATTTCCTAGTTAATGTGCTCAAATAACTACGTCATTGTTGTGCGTAAAATTCTTTTGGCTGTGTATTCTCTCTCAGATTCCCGAAGGTGGTTTGCACAACGCTTTTTGTTTGCCTTTCAGAGCTGTAAGCGCATGGTTGCAGGCTAGCAAAAGGCTCGAATAAAGTAAATACGAGATCATATTGGATGCTTGATATGAATTCACATCGAACGTCGTTTCGTTCATGCATTCGTTCATTCAACAACACTTTGCTTCCTTCATTCCTTCATCCTTTCCTTTTCGGCGTAAACAAAGTTTCCTCTTCCAGCCCCTCTCTCCATACCTCTCACCCCACCCTTCCTCCTCGCTCTCCTCCATTCATTTGGCGTGCCTCGCTCAGTTGCTTTTTGCGTTCATCGTGCGAGGAACGAAGATGATAAAAGACTCATAGGTCAATGGAATCAATCAGAGGATTTTCTAACTCCCTCACTACTGCCCCTTCCTTGCTTCCACTTCACTCTTTGCTCCCTCGTCTGCTCCCACGCCATTCCTTACTGTCTTCGCTCCCTTGCTGGGGTCCCTGTCCTCCCTCCCTGTCCTCCCTCCCTGTCCTCCCTTCCTGTCCTCCCTCCCTGTCCTCCCTCCCTGTCCTCCCTCCCTGCTCTCCCTCCCTGTCCCCTCTCCATGCCATGCCTTTTTCCGTCATCCACGTCTCCCAGCTTGCATGGCCACTGCTTGGTGCCTTCCCCTTCAGTCTCCCTAACTAACTTCAACCGCGTACCTGTCGGCCTTGTAACCCTCATATTTTCATCCTTCCCTCTTTCCTGCCATGCCAGCCCTGTCCCTGTGTCCTTGCTTGCATGCCTTCATGCATGCCTTCATTGCCTCGTGCCTGCAGTTGCCCTGCCTCCGACTGCCTCCGACTGCCTCCGACTGCCTCCGACTGCCTCCGACTACCTCCGACTACCTCCGACTGCCTCCGACTGCCTCCGACTGCCTCCCAACCTCCCTGCCTCCCTGCCTTGCCTCCCTCTTTCCCACCTCCTCTACCCCCTTCGCCATTTCCCTCCCCCCACGTCCCCTCGCTCCCTCGCTCCCTCGCTCCCTCCCTCGCTCGCTCCCTCCCTCGCTCCCTCCCTCCCTCCCTCCTTTCCAATTTGTCTCCCACTCTCCCGCTCTCCCGCTCATTTCCTCACTCTCCTCTTCATCTCTTCATCTCTTCCTCCTAACTGTCGGTCTCGCCATTCTCTCTTCCTCTCGCCCTTTTCCTGCCGACCTGCTCGTCGACACGAAATGTGGATCCAGGGCAAAAACGCAGACAACTTTTAAAAAAAAGAAAACGTACAAGGAAAAAAAGAAACAGAAGGCAGGGGTTGAAATCCCCTTACAAGGGGCTCGCTTGCTCCCGTCCTCGTATCAGGGTTCCACTTCAACCTATCCCGTCCTCTCCCTTCTTCCTCCCCCCTCTCTCCCTCTCCTCTTTGCGCTCCATGCTGTGCCCCATGACATCACCGAGTCAGCTCCTGTAAAACATCCACTCCTTCCTCGCCTTGATTGCCACTGCAACCATTGCCATCACCTGCTCCTCCTGCTCCTGCTCCTGCTCCTGCTCCTGCTCCTGCTCCTGCTCCCGCTCCTGCTCCCGCTCCTGCTCCTGCTCCTGCTCCTGCTCCTGCTCCCGCTCCCGCTCCTGCTCCTGCTCCTGCCTCTCAATCGTTTCCTCCCATCTCTGCCCCGCTTCCTTCCCCGTTGTTGCCCTCCTGCTCCTGCTCCTGCTCCTGCTCCTGCTCCTGCTCCTGCTCCTGCTCCTGCTCCTGCTCCTGCCTCTCAATCTTTCTGCTCCTGCTCCTGCTCCTGCTCCTGCTCCTGCTCCATCTTTCCCACCCATCCTACACCCAGCGTCCTTTTCCATTGTCGCCTTACTCTGAGCCGCTTCACGATCTCAAATATCTTCCTCCGCCACTAGGGACGATATAGGAGATGCCATCCACTTTGTCTTTTGTGAGTTGACCATGCCAAATGGCAGTCGGCATAACCAATGAACAAAGTGATGTATGTATTGATCAGTCTCTTTCCTGCCTAGCTCGTTTCTGTTTGTCACTTCCACTTGAGTAAACACATGTCCTTTGGCATTGTGATTCAGTCCCTACCTGGAAAGACTCGAAACCTCCTCAGTCTAGCAAAAAGTCAGTATTGCAAGAATCAGGTTAATGCTGCAGCATTGTTTTGACTTAGTCTGATCAAATCAACATGAAAAACCAACAGCAGTGGCAACCAACAGCCAAAAGCAAACAAAACAACACGAAACAAGCATCTTGAACCGTAACTGCCACCATTCCGCCCCGATCATGGGGGCCTCTTATTCAGTACGTGTCGGAGTTGTTCCCATCACAACTTCAAGCGTTTAACAAGCAGTAAGCCGACGAGTAACGGCCGCAACATGACAGTGCGATCAGTGATGATACAGTTTAGCCTACACTAGGCCCGAGCCGCAGCCTAACTTTGAGTCCGGGATGATCACTGGCCAGGAGCAAAACCGTGGGTGTAGTTGCATCAGTTCAAATTTGTTGCCAGTTGTCTAAGGACCGATCCTCGACCCTGCAGCACTTCACCAGCGGCCGGCGCCTGCTGTTCGATAACCCTTTGCTGCCCCGAACTAGCCGACTCGCCGTGAGTCGTGCCCGGGCCGGTGAACTTTACTCACCGTTCGAACACTGTCAAATCTCAGGTTAAAAATCAGTACGAGGACAACCCACCGGGTCATCAGACGTCGGAGGCCCGGGAAGTTCCGAAGTTCGGCGGCAGCTCGTCACTGAGTCAGGGCCCGCGGCACCTGGCCGCGCCGTGGCCCGGCTCGGCGCCCGGCGCCCGCCCGGGCCCCGGCGACGGTCACGAGTCCCGCTTAGTCCGACTACTGTCATGAAATGTTATTGAAATGAGTTTCATTATTTTGAAATTGACATAAAACATTTCAAATATCACCAAACCACTTCTCCCGCCATTCTCTACTTGCATCATGGCCGACGATGAGCAAGCGACGCTTCCCTCCTTCTTCTGCCCCATCAGCATGGCGCTCATGAACAACCCAGTCACCTGCTCTGACGGCTTCACCTACGAGAGATCCTCCATCGAGACCTGGCTGCAGTCCAACACCGTCAGCCCCATGACTGGAATGCCCCTCCAAGGCAGCGGGCTCATCCCCAATCACAATCTCCGCAATGCCATCCAAGAGTGGAAGGAGCACCGGGCGCATTTGATCTCGAGGAGCGAATTTGAGATCGAGCAGCAGCCCATCTCTGTGAGCTCTCTCAAGATCGTCTACAAGGGACATCTCCATGTGCGCGGGCAAGGGGAGCAGCCTCGGCGAGTGCCAGTGGCAGTGCTCAAGGTGAAGAAGCAAGCCGGTCCAATGGAATCAGGGAAATTTCCGCAGCTCGGTCGGCATCCTCGACTCGCAAGGTACATGGGGCGGTGTGATGACAACGGCTGGTTCCTGCTGCTGAGGGAGTTTGCCGAGTTTGGGACCCTCCATGGCGCCTTCGAGAACCTCGAGGGTCAGATCTCCTGGGAGCACAAGGCAGTGATGATGCAGCAAATCGCGCAGGGCATGGAGTTTCTTGCAGAGAATGGTGTCTTGCACCAAGATCTCTCAACACGGAGCGTGCTGCTCTTCGGCTTCAACCAGAAGGATGCGGAGAAGACCTCTGTAAAGGTGGCGGACTACGGGCTGTTAACAGGAAGCAACCATTGCACTTACAGCATGGAAGCAATTATGAATGGACGGCTGTCGTTTAATACCAATGGTCGGCCAGTTCGCTACATGTCACCCGAGGCGATCAAGAAGAGGCAATACACGGAGAAGAGCGACGTGTGGGCGTTCGGCGTAACGTGTTGGGAGATCATGACTTCAGGCAAGACCCCTTACTTTCACATTGCAGACGATGAAAGTGTGTCTGCATATGTGTGCGATGGTGGGCGGCTGCGAAGGGAAGAGATAGACGAAGGATGTCCTGACAGGGTCTGGGAGCTGGTTCAATGCTGCTGGAAGGAAAACGACGAGAACCGCCCTAAGTTCTCTGAGTTGGTGGTGAGTATGGGCAATTTGCGAGGGGAGGGATCAGAGATGAACAAGCGCAAAAGGGCCAGTGGTGAAAATGAAGGGGATGAGGACAGATGCGCGAAACTAAGGAAGATTTCCGAAGAAGTCGTCAGTTGCCAAGGCGAGGAGTTCAATCAAAGCGTTGCCATGGTGATTTGCGAGATGAGATCCCACAAGGAAGATGTAGGAGTGCAGGAGGCAGGATTTATGGCCTTGGACAGCTTGATAAGCTGCGACGAAAAAAACCCGATGCAAGTGAGGAGAGCAGGGGGCATCGAGGCAGTTGTCTGGGGAATGGGGCGGAATTTGGAGCATGCCGGGGTGCAGAAGCAAGGCTTAAAGCTACTAACAAGCATGATCAGCAGAGCCACCATCAATGACTTGGACGTAGTGAATACAGGAGCGATTGAAATAGCGGTCAATGGGATGTTGAAGCACGAGGAGATTGCGGAGATGCAGGAGGCTGCGTGCAAGTTCCTGAGCGTTATGACTGTTCAAAAGAGCAAGAACGAGGTCAGAGTGAGCGAGGCGGGAGGGATGGAGGCGGTAGTAAGGGCAATGGAAAAGCATGCGGCGCATGCGGGGGTACAGGAGGCAGCTTGCAGGGCTCTGGGCAACATGACTTTTTACAAAGAGATTCTTGCAGAGGCAGTGGCGGACGGAAGGATGAAGTCCGTTTTAAGAGCAATGGAGCAACACGGGGAGAATGCAGCGGTACTGAAGGCAGCGTGCCAGGCCCTTAGCAATATGGCTGTGAGCGACACTAAGAATCAGATCATGGCGGGGGAGAAGGGAGGGATGGAAGCGATAGTAAGGGCGATGGAGAAGCACACGGAGGATTCAGAGTTGCAGGAGGCAGCGTGCAATGCTCTCGGCAGCATGATTTTCGGGGCTGGAAAGAAGTGGAATGAGAAAATTAAAGAGAATCAAGTCAGGGCAGGAGCAGCGGGAGGGGTAGAGGCAGTAGTGAAGGCGATGGAGGAGCATAAAGAGCACAAAGGGGTACAACTGATGGCGGGCAGGGCTCTAGACAGCTTTACGGGCGGCAACCAAGAGAATCAGATCAGGGCGGCGGCGGCTGGTGGGATTGAGGGGGTAGTGAGGGCGATGGTGAGGCATAGGAGGGATTTGAAGGTACAGAAGTCAACCTGCAGGGCCCTGAGGAGCATGACTTCTGGAGACAAGGAGAATCGGGTCAGAGCGGGGGCGGCGGGAGGGATCGAAGCAGTTGTCAAGGGGATGAAGAAGCATGGGTTCAAATCGACGTACTGGGAATACGCGATCGACGCCATGCAGTCCTTGGTTGCTGATTGCTCAGAAAATCAGGACAAGGCTGGAGAGGCTGGAGCTATCAAAGAAGTTCTTGAGGGAATCAAACGTTTTTTTGATATCCCGTATATGATGTATCCAGCTTTGGAATTGTTAGCCATTTTAACGGATGGCAACAAGATGAATCAGATGAGGGCGGGAGAGGCAGGAGGAGTTCAGGTTGTCTTGGATAAAATGTGTTCAAAGTTCGAAGACACAAAAGAAGGCGCATGCAAGGCGTTCATAAGCATGACGAAAGACAACTGTGAATTGATCGAACGGGCAAATGACGAAGAATGGTATGTTCATGTTGCCAGTATTATTGAAAATGAGGAGTGGGGTGCGGATGTACACGAAGCAGCGTTGAGGGTATTGGCATCCACGATCCCATACTGCGACGATTATCAAGCCGAGGCAGAAGAAGATGAGATCATCTCGGCAACCTTGAATAGCATGGAAAAGAACTGGCAGCACGCAGGAGTTCAGGAGGCTGCATGCTTGGCTCTGTGCACCTTAACTTTCCAGAACGAAGTGAACCAAGGTAAAGCGATTGACTTGGATGGCATTTCCATTGTTACCAGGAGTGCCGAGGTTCACATGGAAAACGCGGAGGTGCTGTATGCAGCGTTCAAGGCCCTGTACATCATGACTGAGGGACGTACGTCTCAGGACTGCGGACTCGTTGGACGAGAAGGAGGGATTGAGGTAGTGATCAGGGGGATGCTAAGGCATGTCGATCACCCGATGGTGCAGCAAGAAGGAAGCAACGCCTTATACTTCTTGGCCGAAGTTAAAGAAAACCAGCAAAGAGCACGTGATGCGGGGGGGATCGAGGCGACAGCGAGGGCGTTGGAAAAGTTTATGGAGAACGAAGATGTTCGTGTCGCAGCATGCAGGGCATTAGAAAGCTTGACATCCTACAACGAGGAGAACCAGGACAGAGTAAGGGCAGTGGGAGGGATTGAGGCGGTAGTGAGGATGATGGGGATGTCTGGGGACGACCAGTATCCATACGACGCAGCGTGCAACGCCCTTGGCAACATAGTAGCTGACAACGAAGAGAATAAGAAAAGGGCAGCGGCGGCTGGAGGGATTGAGGCATTAATGAGGACGTTGGAGCAACATGGGGATGGTGACTATGTGAAACAGTCGGTGTACAGTGCGTTAGCCTTTGTTATTGATGGCAACAAGGAGAATCAGGTCAGGGCAGCGGCGGCTGGAGCGATTGAGGCGGTTGTTACGGGAATGAGTGAAGTCAGCCTTGATGATTCACAGTTACAACTGTCGGCGTGCCGTGCTCTGGACGGCATGACCCGTGGCAACAAAGATAATCAGGACAGGGCAGGGAGAGCGGGAGGAATCGAGGCAGTTGTGAAAGCCATGCGATCGTACAAGAAATCACTTGGGATTCAGGAGACTGCTTGCAAGGCCCTGAGCAGCATGACTTCAGGAAACAAGGAAAATCAGATCAAGGCAGCAGCGGCGAAAGCGATTGAGCTGGTGGTATCATTGGGGACCCTGTTGCCCCACGAAGATCCTGAGGCTCCTAATCATGACTCCACTGTGGCGCTACAGAAGGAAAGGCTCAATGCTCTTGAGAGCATGACTGCTGGCAATGCAGAGAACCAGTGCAGGGCAGGGGCGGCAGGAGGGATCGAAGCGGTCGTGCAGACAATAGAAAAATGGAGTCACAGATCTGTACGCGCCGCAGCCTTTAGAGCTCTGGACAGCATGACGGCTGGGAATAGTGACAATCAGGACAAGGCGGAGGCGGCGGGCGGCATTGAAGTGGCAATGAAGAATTCGACAAAGTATGTGTATAACGACACAGACAAAAAGTTTGTGTTCAGAGCTCTGGAGAGCATGGTTGCCGGCAACGCCAAGAACTTGAACAAGATAAGAAAATCGTCTGTTCGTATCCGAGATATGGTCCATAATCTGTTTGAGTACAACACGGAATCTGAGCTGGTAGTTACCGGGTTTAGGCTGTTGGTCAGCCTAGCAGCAGATCCCGAGATCCAAGTTGAGTTGGGGTGGGCTGATGTAGTCAACGAGGTGGTCAAGGCAATGAGGAGACTCTTGAAGTGTGTAGAGGTACAGGTACAAGGCAGCAGGGCTCTGATCACGATTACGGACCGAAACGAAGAAAGCCAGGACAGGGCAGGATTTGCAGGAGCGATGGAGGTAGTGGTCATGGGTATGGAGATTTACAGGGAAAATCCAGAAGTGCAGGAGGCAGCGTGCGGGGCTCTGGGCAGCATGACTGCTGGCAACAGGAAGACTCAGGAAAGGGCGAACAAGGCAGGAGGGGTCGAGGCGGTGGTGAGGGCGATGGAGAAGCATGGGAATCACGCGGCAGTACAAGAGGCAGCTTGCAAATCTCTGCACAGACTGACTGCTGGCAACAAAGAGAACAAGGTCAAGGCAGATGCGGCGGGAGGGGTGGAGGCGGTAGTAAGAGCGATGCAGCAACACGGGGAGAACGCGGGGCTACAGGAGGCAGCTTGCAGAGCTCTGATCAGCATGTCAAACAACAACGCTGGGATCCGGCAACGTGTCGCAAGTCTTGATGGGATGGACATGGCAAGAAGAGCATTTGAGGTTCACCAACTCAGTGTCGCTCAACAACTTGTGTCGCAGTGACTGCAAGTGAGGCTATGATAGGCTAACCTGGTACTATGAACACCACCTTTGCCTGCTTGGACGCGTTACGGCTGACACACCTATCCGAATTCAGGCTACAGGAAAACAGTGACCAATCGTGAATGTAGAATATTTCATGTCAATTCCTCAAGTCGGCGTACCCCCCTCTCTCCCTCCCCTCCCTCTCTCCCTCCCCTCTCTCCCTCCCCTCTCTCCCTCCCCTCTTCCCTTCCCTCTGCCTTCTCTGGTCCTCTTGTTGGTCGTCATACTCTCCCTCCTCCTCCGCCTGCTGTTCCCTTTCCTACCAGCGCTCATTCCGACACTCGTTGCCTGCTTTGCCTGCCAGCCTCTGTTTCCTTGGTCTCCTTCGTTCTTCCCTTCATGTGCACCAATTTTTTATTCCTCTGATACATCTACACTATTCCTTTCCGTAAATTTCACAAACTTTGCAACGTTTCTAAAGACTCTTGTGAGCTTGGTTCAGAGATAGTCATCTTTTCGCCAGAGGTGGCTGAAGAGCTCATCTATCAACACAACAAACATTACCCTAGAGCGCAAGAAATCAAAGAGCATCTTTCAACTCACACTAGCAATACGGAATATGAATCATTGACACAAGTAGCTCATCGTATTGATCGTCATAGCTCATCGTCAAAACGTAGCAATGCTTGCAGAACTCTACTGATTGCCCAAGTTCAATCATGTTCTGCATCCGAACTGCTACGAGCATGATTGGCGAATTTCGACGGCTCAACAATAAAAGTCGGGCCCGCCTCAAAACATATAACATGCGCCCATGGGGAGCCCATGGCGATCCTCCTTCACCCCCCCCCCTCCCCCAC
>NW_005434600.1:121353-123436 GCF_000315625.1 Guillardia theta CCMP2712 | reverse complement strand
TAGTGGGGCGGGGAGGAGAGAAGAGGAGAGGGTAGAGGAGAGAGGGAAGGAACAGTGAGCCTGCAGGTTGGATTATAGGCAAGGATGAATGACAATGAAAGTGGGGGAGGAAGGAATTGGAAGTGAAAATCGGGAGGGGGTGAGGGAGGTGTGTGGGGGGAGGGACAACGAGGGATGGAGAGGGAGGAAAGAAGGAAGAGAAGGGGACAGGGACGAATGCAGTCGATCTAGATTTCTTACTCTGTCCTATCTTGCCTCAACTGGCTTCCCTTCTCGGCTTCTCCTTCCTTTCCCCCTCTCTTCTCCTCCTTGCTCATTTTGCACACCCCTTCCTATCTCCTCTGCTCGTCCCTTGTTCCATCGACTCGAGATATCTGTCTTATGTCTGCAGCAGCTTGCAGCCTGTAAGGGCATGGCCAAGGATTGTCAACAAGACAGAGACGACGTAGTCGAGAAGACCAAGTCTCTATTGGAGGTGATGATGACGCTGCTAGTGTGGAGGTGGCAGCAGCAGTCTGACCGAGCTCGCTCGCTCTGTGCTCAGTTTTACTTCGGGGACAGCAACCTGCTGAAAGATCGTTTCCTGAAGGAGGCTATCGAGAAAGACGACCTGGGGTCCTGCTATCGCGGAGGATGGGGAGGAAAAACTGATGCTGCTGTTTCACAGGCTCGTTCCCATTGAGGTGCTGAAAACCTTCAACAAGCTCAAGGTGCTCACCGATGGCAACGAGGAGACGATTCGAGATGCAGCAAAGACAAGCAAGGAGCTGCGGGTGAGCGAAGACGGGAAGAGAATAGGTGTTGTGCTCGCAATGAGTGTAGTTGTGTTGGTTGTGGTTGAGGAGGTTGGCAGGACGGTTGAAGCCTCTCCCTCGGCTCGATGACACCAGGCCGAGGACGATCTATGTTGAGGGGATTGCTCCATCTTCTACACACGAGGAGATCAGCAGCTTCATGTCAAAGTGGGGAAAAGTTTGCTACGTCAGTCTCCCAAGGTAAAGAGAGGAGAAGCGGAGAATGAAGAGGACGGGAGGAGAGGAGAGAGGGGAGGGAAGAAGAGAGAAGAGACGAAGGTGGATGAAAGGAAACTCGTGCAAGAGTTGACGAGGAGAGGAAACTAAAGTTGCAGTAACCAGCACCATCGGAGCACAACAGGCAAAGATACTGGCAGAGTCAGCATTGTTGAACATGGAAGTGAGGAGGATATTAGCTTAGAAAGTATTCAGGAGGGGGATGTGAAATATCAAGTTTAGGTCCCCAGTATGGCTGGAAGAAGCTGGAGAGAGGAGGATGTGTAGTTTCTATTCGGGCTTCACATAGTGTTTAGAGACTCTGAACCTGCCTAGGTTCAAAGACCAGGACGGAAATCCTGGCAAGACGAAAGGGTTCTGTTTTGTGGAGTTTGAGCATGTGGAGGAGGCAAAGAAAGCTGTTGGAAGCATAAAGGAGGAGCAGCAGAAGCTGTCCAAGGACTGCGAGAGTTTCTTGAAGGCCTTGGAGAAGGTGACTGAGATCGGGGCTTAGTTTCTCCCTCCCTCTCCTCCGTCTCTCCTCTCCTCAGTCTCTCCTCTTCCTCCGCCTCCTCTCCTCCGCCTCCTCCCTCTCTCCTCTCTGATCCATCTCCTCTTCCTCCGTCTCCACTATCTCCATCCTTTCCTCCGTTGCTCTCTGCCTACTTCCCATACGTTTCTCCCTGCCTCCCCTTTCTGATCCCCGTGCCCTCTTCCCTCCCATGCTTCCTCCCCCCGTCTCTCCCTCCCTCCCTCATGTTGGCATGGCAGGAGGAGTGGGAGAGAAGCAAGCTGGAGTATCGCAAGCAGCAGCAGCAGCAGCACTTGGAGGAGACTCGCCCTCACCGTCTCTTCGACCCTGTAGCCTCCTCCCTCTCGCTTCACTTCTCATCCCCCCTTCCAGGGCCTCGTTCTCCGTTTCTCGGGTATTGGAGTCACGCCAACGTCATCCAAAGTATGACAAACACACACACGCGCACACGCACACACAACATCCTCCCCTCCCCTCCCCTCCCCTCCCCTCTCTCGCTCTCCCACTCTCCCACTCTCCCACTCTCTCAGTCTCCGCTCCG
>NW_005434600.1:118417-121253 GCF_000315625.1 Guillardia theta CCMP2712 | reverse complement strand
CTCCTCCTCCTCCTCTCCCTTTTCCTCTTCTTCTTTGTCATCCATCTCGTCCTCGTCCTCGCCACGCCCTCGTCGTGCTCATTCCTCTCTTCATGGAGCTCCTCCCGCTCACTCTCCTCCTCCTCCTGGTCTCCTCCTACTCTTCTCCTTTCCCCGCTCCTCCTCGCGCTTACTCTCGTCTACTGACCACAATCCTCGTCCTCCTCCCTTCTTGATTTCTGTTCGACAGGTTAAGGAAACTTTCGAGGCCTTTGCTCCCATAAAGTGTGCACGTGTAGCTGATATCTTGACCTATTGATTTGCCTGCTAGAGCATGGGACGTCACTACCATCAGTGAGAAGGGAGCTGGAGAGCAGGTGACGATCGTTTTCACTCGGCCCTTTGTGAGAATTGCTGCAGAAATTCTTTGGGAATGTTCGTTTTGACGACGCGAAGGGGGCGCGGTTGTGTTTGACACACATGAAGGTACCTGTTGGATCTCCTGTTGGATGTATTGTTTTGAGATGTGTGGTGACTTGTTGAGAGAAAGTTGTTGTTCGTAACTCCATTAGAGTAACAACCTTTCATCTCTGACAATCGATGTGTTGCATGCCTCGATGCTCTTGAAACGATTCAGTTGGGAGTCTTTTCGTGTTTTCTTTCTTCTTGTTGCTCAGAATTTTTCTTGAGATGTTTGTAGTTTTTGCACTCACAGTGTGTCTGTTGCAGGATAGGAAACAACGCCTGGGATCTTGTCAGATTGAAGTTGTCGGTTCGCGTCACTATGATGTTGTGAGAAGATTCAAAGAATTGTTACAGTTTTGCACGGAAAGGAAGAGGAGCTGTACTGGGCCAACATCATGCAGGTAAGGAGAGGAGAGGAGAGGAGAGGAGAGGAGAGGAGAGGAGAGGAGAGGAGAGGAGAGGAGAGGAGAGGAGAAGCGGAGGAGAGAGTAGGGGAGGAGAGGAAGAGGAGAGGAGAGGAGAGGAGAGGAGAGGAGAGGAGAGGAGAGGAGAGGAGAGGAGAGGAGAGGAGAGGAGAGGAGAGGAGAGGGGAGGGGAGGAGAAAAGCGAAGAGAGAAGAAGAGAGGGGGAGAGAGGAGATGTGGAGGAAGGGAAAGGAGATCCTCAAGGACAGGACAAGAAGAGAACGACGAGGTTATGGGAAGGACCACAAGAGGAGCTGAGAGGTATCTCGGCAGGGCAAAAGAATTCGTCGGATGTTTGAGAGCAGCAGCAATGAGATAGATCAAGAAGCATCCATCTCTATCGAGTCTCTCGTGGTCATTCACTTTCTCCTTCTCCGTTCCCGTTCCCGTTCCCCTGCTCCTGCTCCTTGCCGCTGCTCCTGCTCCCTCTCCTGCTCCTGCTCCCTCTCCTGCTCCTGCTCCTGCTCCTGCTCCTGCTCCTGCTCCAGCTCCAGCTCCAGCTCCAGCTCCAGCTCCTGCCTATCAATCTTTCTGCTCCTGCTCCTGCTCCTGCTCCTGCTCCTGCTCCTCGCCGCTGCTCCTCGCCGCTGCTCCTCTCCTACCCCTCCAACTACGCTCCTCATCTTGCTCCTCCTCTTCTCATTCCTCTTCTTTCAGCCAGGGAAGGACTATGAGACAGGGCTGCTGGTCAAGTTTCAGCTCAAACCTGAGGTTTTCTTGCTCCATCCTCCTTTTCAACATCATCCCTGCAAGCCTGTCTTGTCAATACTACAAACTTCTCCTTGTTTTCTCTGTTCTGATTTGTATATCACGCCCTTGCCTCTGTCTCCTCCTTCCACCCCCACGTCTCCTCCTCCGACTTTCTCCTCCTCTCGTTCCTCTATCTCTTCCCTTTCCTTCCATGTTCAGTCATTTTCCTGCCTTGTCTCTTTGCTCCGTTATCTTTTCACTTCTCCTGACTCTTTTCTTCTCAAGATTGCTGCAAGACTTGATTTCCGTGCCATACGACGTGCTGTTGCAGGTAAAAATTCTCGTTTTTCAAACTGCTGCTGCTGCTGCTGCTGCTGCTGCTGCTGCTGCTGCTGCTGCTAATGCGCCCCTCCTCGTCCTTGCCCTTGCCCTTGTCCTTGTCCTCGTCCTTGTCCCCGTCCTCGTCCTCGTCTTCCCCCCCCGCCCCTTTCCCTCTTCTTCCTCCTCCTCGTTCTTCTCGTCCTGTTTCTAAGGTCTCGTCCTGTTTTCTTGCTTCTCGTCTCTTGGTTCCCTTGCTTTTCCTCCTTTTCGTACCTATATCTCATCTCCTTGATATTCCTGTCCCTGCCCAATCTCACCATTTCATTCTTTTCCTCTTCTTCTTTCTCCTCTTCTTCTTTCTCCTTCTCTTCTTTTCCGTCTGCTCAAGATTTGGTTGCTCGCCAACAGGAGTCGCTTCCGTCGCTTTCCTCGAATATGAAGGAGATACTGGAAAAGGTAAAAACAATCCTGTCCTGATCCTGCTCCCCCGCCTGCTCCTGATCCTGCTCCTGGTGCTGATCCTGATCCTGATTTTCTCCCTCATCCTCATCCTCATCCTCTTCCTCTTCTCTCTGCTCCTCTCCCACCTCCTTCCCATCTACCCTCTTCTCCTCCCTGCTCCTCATTTCCTCCCCTGCCCTCTCTCCTCTCGTGATCAGACACATTGCAGCGTGCGCAAGGATGAGCGACAAGGCAGACGCTGAGAAGCTCTTGTCGAGTCTGCGAGGATCAGGTGAGGGAGAAGGAACAGAGAGGGAGGAGGAACAGTGGCAGAGGAGAGCAAGAGAAGGGGTGGGGGGTGGGGGGGGGGATGGAGGAGGAGGAGGAGGAGGAGGAGGAGGAGGAGGAGGTTCTTTGGCTGACATGAAGCGAGCAGGACCCGGGGGGGGTTTTGGGGCCGTTGGGGGGGCCGGATT
>NW_005434600.1:64104-118317 GCF_000315625.1 Guillardia theta CCMP2712 | reverse complement strand
TGCTGCGAGTCGCGCGGTGAGGCGGCAGGCGGAGGAGCAGCAGAGGATGCGGACGGGCAGTAAGATATTCAGCGAGAGTGGCAGGGAAGAGGAAAACATAACAGCAGGAGCAGATGGGAGTAAGAAACGTTATCAAGAACAGGGAAGGAGGAGGAACAGGAATACATGGGAAGGGAGAGGGGCAGGGACAGGAACAGGAGAGGAGATCAGCAAGAACTCCCCGCAGGGGCAGAGGGCAGGAATCAAGGAAGGAAGAGGGAAATACCTCATCCCGTGGTTGGACGCGTGCATGTCCCATCGGACATGCAACGATTGCTTCCATTCGGCATGAACAGCGGGGGGGACAGGCACTGAGCACATGGGGCAGCCGGGAACCTCGGAAAGAGCCTGAGGTCTGAGGAAGGGGTATCAGCTTGCTGTTTTGAGCCCTGCCTGACTGTTTAAGCGCGCCCTCTCTCCCTTTCTCCTTCCCTCGTTGTCAAGCTCCCCCTGCACCTGCCCCTGCCTCTGCCTATGACCCCACCACTGTCAATGTTATTGGTCGTGCATCAGGTGGGGGGGGGGGATGGAGGAGGAGGAGGAGGAGGAGGAGGAGGAGGAGGAGGAGGTCTTTTGGCTGACATGAAGCAGGGGGCCAGAGCATTGAAGTTTTGGGAGAAATCACCGACTGCAAAATTCTTGAAGGTAAGCAGGAGGAAGCGCAGGAGGAGGAGGAGAAAGTGCAGGAAAAACACAAGGAACAGTTGATATGAATGCTTCCCTTCACCGCAGTCATGATGCTTGTTGATCATACTTGACCTTTTTTGAAAACTGATTGTTGGGAAACTGATTGTGCTGTGTTGTATTGGTATCAGATCGTTTATCATTGCTATCTTGTTGTTGATCGACCTCCGTCTCATCTCTAATGTCTTCTGCTTTTGTTCTATCGCGCTTCTTGATTTGCGATTGATCTTCTGCCAGGGGAAGAAGAGAAACAAGAATGGAGGAAAATTCTCAAGGTACCTAGCTCGCTTCCTCTCCTGTACCTTTATCGCTGCTGCTGCTTCTTCTTCGTCTTCTTCAGTTGCTACTGCCGCCGCCGCTGCTATTACTGCTTCATCATCATCATCATCATCATCATCATCATCATCATCATCATCATCATCATCATCATCATCATCATCATCATCATCATCATCATCATCTGCTACTGCCGCCGCTGCTGCTATTGCTGCTGCTTCTTCTGATGTACGAACCCCGCTTAACTCTTATTTTCTATCTCAGGGGAAAGAGGACCGAACGAAGGCCAGCAAAAAAATGGTGAGCAGGAGCAGGAGCTGGAGCAGGAGCTGGAGCAGGGGCAGGAGCAGCGGCGAGGAGCAGGAGCAGGAGCAGGAGCAGGAGCAGGAGCAGGAGCAGGAGCAGGAGCAGGAGAAGGATCAGGAGCAGGAGAAGGAGCAGGAGCAGGAGCAGGAGCAGGAGCTGGAGCTGGAGCTGGAGCTGGAGCTGGGGCAGGGGCAGGGGCAGGGGCAGGGGCAGGGGCAGGGGCAGGGGCAGGAACAGGAGCAGGAGGGCTGGTAGAGGAGTGAGGAGATTTTGCTGACGATTCCACAGAAAGAAGAGGAGCATTCGAGCAAGAGGAAGAGGTGCTTGCTGTTTCATCCTCCTCCTCCTCCTCTTCATGCTGCTGCTGCTGCTGATCTTTCTCCTGCTTCACGTCACCTCCTCCCTGCTCTTTCATAACTTCCACTTGGTTTTCTTGTTCCGCTCCATATTTTGTTCCATTCTCTCCTCGCCATGTTTTCCTTCCCTCCCTCCCTTCCTCTGCCTCTGACTTCTTCACTTTCAGAGTGTCAGAAGGCAAAGAGTAAAACATCTTTCATGTCTGTTACGACCCTTTCTCTGCAGCCATCCCATCCCACATCCCAAATCTGCTCTTCTCTGCTCTGCTCTGCTCTCTTTCAAGACTTTACTCCGACACTCGGTTCTTGGCCATGCGCCAATTCGATTCACTTGTTCAAATCTTTGTTTACAATGAAAGTTTGGTAACGGATTAAAATCGCTCCTTTCCCTTACATACTTCACCGATATGGCTGCAGCAACCAAGAACAATGTCAGAACATGTTTCATATCGAAGAGATAAGAACCTGTTGCGGATGTTGTTGCTGCTGCTGTTCCATCATCTGCAGTGACTTTCAGAAACCTTGAAGTCATCATGTACAAACGCTCTCATACCCAACAACAACACACATCACATTCCTTGTGAGATCTCAAAGGAATAAAACATGATGCAAGAAATCTTCCTCTACTCCTCCGTTCTATTACTCCTTCCCTCCCTTCTCCTCCCCTCCCTTCCCCTCTCTCCTCTCTCCTCCCATCTCCGTCCCCTCCCCACCCCTCTATTTTGCATTTGTCATCATTTCTCACCATTCGCAGTAGCTCCTGCTGCTTCTTATCATCTGTTGGGACATCCTGGCGCCCTTGCGGTGTCATAGACCCTAAGAAACCCCTCACAAGAGTAGACAAGGGAGGGAGGTGGAGGAGGAAGGAAAAAGGAGGAGGAGGGGAGGGGGAAGGACAAGGGGAGGAAGGGAGGGGGCGAATGTAACGAGAGGATGGGGAGGGGAGGGGAAGGAAGCAGTACAAGAATTCACCTTGATTCTGCTGTAAGTTCATTGGTACTTGATACCCGAAGTTGTTCATTCCACCGCCCCCTGTGAACAGAGAGAGTGAGATGGCGATAGGAAGATTTTACATGAAGAAGGAAACACATATAAGAAGACAGAGTATAGTGGAAACACATCATCATACCTTGGGGTCCTGTCTTGGGCAAGAAAGGGATGGAAGACACTTGCCCCTGCTGGTGATCAGGTCAAGACATGCCGGGGAAGGAGAAGAGAAGAGGAGGAGAGAAGAAAGGAAGGAAGTAACGTTGAAGGACACGAGAGCGAGCGAGCGAGCAAGCAATCAGATCGAACCAAAACAATGACAGCGCAACATCACACATCACAACATCGGAACTTGTTGAAGAAGTCTCCATCTCCATCTCCATCTCCATCTCCATCTCCTCACACGTTGCAGACCTGGTTGAACTGCGACTGCTGGCCGCTGTCGGGGGCCATGGCGTTCTGGTTGCGACCCAGCGTGTCACTCTGACTGCCAAAGATGCTGTTGAAGGTTCCGTTGACGCTCGAGAGTGACCTTGCAGAGGAGTGTCAGGAACAACAAATCAGAACACGCTCGCTACTTCAACGAGGACATCTCGGTTGCTGATCCACTGAAAATCGATCTGTGTGATAATCATGCAGGATAGCGCTTGTACGTGTGCAGTGGGGCAGGAGAGGGGGAAGGAGCAAGTGACGAGGGAGACGAAGAGGAAGAGGAAGAGAGGGAGGGCCGAGGAGAAGAAAGAGGGAGGGGTGAAGCGGGACGAGGAGAACAAGAGAGGGTACGAGAGAGAGGAAGGGAGGAGAGTACGTAGAAGGAGAGCATGGAAGTGGGAAAGTATGACAATCAAGGCAAGAATGCTGTTGATTGAGAGGTGGCATCACAAAGCATCTCAAATCGACTCAGAATATCTCTAGCCTAGTAACTCGAAGTGCTTGTAGACAATGTGTTCTACAACCTTGTATACACACACCACAACCTCTCGCCCGATCACTGTGTACATGTACGCAACCTCTGTACACCAATCCTTGCATGCAAACATAACAGAAGCGGCACACACAGCACACGCATCTGAGCATCTTCAACAAACACCAACATGCCATGCGCAACATCTCTTTACCCCATCGTCCCGTTGACAGAGGAGAGAGGAGACAGAATCCCCTGGAACGAGCCGCAGGCCGCCGCCTGCTGCGCGCTGTACTGCATGGAGTCGTTGGAGTGCATCATATCCATCCCCGAGTGCATCTGGTTGTTGGGGTGATGCTGATGAGTCTGCATGCCCTGCCATCCTCCTCCCGAGTTGTTGTTGTTGTTGTTGTTCGCGACCTGTGGGTGTCGCAGTGAAGTCAGCCAGGGAGGAGGAAGGATAGGGGACAACGGAGCGAGAGCAGGGAGGGACCGAGGAAGGAAAGTGGTGGAAGAGGAAACAGGGAAGAGGGAGGAGGGGGAGTAGTAGTAGGAGGATGAGGAGGATGTGATCAGATCTCTGACATGCTGCTGGTTGTTGCCGATGCCTGTGATATTTCCTTGTCGCGCCATGGGGTCCAGACCCCCTGCTGACAGCCGTTAGTTTCAAGCACAGCAGATGGCGAGGAAGCCGCAGGAAAGCAGAAGAGGGAACAGCCTGAGAGAGGAGGGCGCAGAGGTACACGAGCAGGGAGGAGGGAGGAAAGAGACGGTGGAAGGTGGAAGAGCAAGCCAAGGCGAAGCGGGAAAGAGGAAGGGAGGCGAGGGGGAGAGGAGAAGGAGCAAACGAGCATGTGGAAGGGGTTGGAGCAGGGAAGTTTGAACGCTGGTGGGGGGCGGGGTATTGGGAGAGGGGCAGGGGGGGGGGATAAGAAAGAAGGACCTGACTGCATGCTGTTGCCCATACTGCCAAGGTTGCTTGTGCTTCACGTTCCATCAGCATCGCTGGATCGTCAAACAGGTAGTACAGACCTTCCAAGATTGTTTCCGATGCTTCCCATTCCTGCGTGTTTGTGTGAGAGGGGTAACGGTCAGACAGAGCAAGAGGAGGAGAGTGGAAAAGGAGTTAGACATGGTAGCTAGAAGAAGGTGAGGTACAAGGTGAGGAGGATAAAGAGGCGGAGGAGGATAAGAAGGAGGACAAGGAGAAGGAGAAGAAAGGGGGATGCGGAGGGAAAGGGAGGGGGGGGGGGTTGGATTGTGAGAGGTGTGGAGGAAGAGATTTAGCAGCGGAGGGAGTTTAGAGTGGAAAGACGGGAAATTGAAGGGCTCCTTCACCTGTTCCGCCCAATGTGCTTCCGATGCTTGCAAGCTGTGAAACGATTACGAGGGAAGAAGAAGATGTGCTCCAAAACTTGCCTGAGAAAGCCAATCTTCAAGGTTTGACGGATCGATCGATTGAAGCTGCTTTCTCTCATCGTTCATGCTCAGTCCTCCCATCGTGTTCATCCCTGTTGCCACAAGTTCACGTGAGTGATCACATCTATCACGATCATCATCCTGAACATGATCATGAACATGAACATGAACATAATCATCATCACATCATGATCATCATCGCACCGATTGATGTAGCTGAAGGATTCTGGAGAGCGAATCATCAGCACGCTGCCAGCAACCGCGCAAACATCAACCTGGGCAGCAGGTGGTCTCCCCTGATCGTACTGCCGCTGACTGGGAGGAAACATCCCATCGTCATCCCGATTCCGCTTGATTCCGACCATCCCCATGCCCTGCAGCACGATATTCAGCTGCCGCAGCAACGTCGGGTCCAACTTCAACCTGGGAGGCGATGGAGGTGATGGAGGGGGAAGGAGCAGACATCTGCTGGGGCGGCTGCTGGGAGTTCCCTTGCTGGATCTGCTGGGGCGGCTGAGGCGTTTGTGTAGTCCGCTGCATCCCCAAAGTCAGCGAGAAAGCGATCGGCGAGCGGCAGCCTCGTACCTGCTGCTCTTGGATAGCATTGCATGCTTTCATCAGCACCCAGGCTAACCTCGAGATCTTCTCTTCAAGGACCTGATGATGCTGCAATCAGGAGGGTTGCGAGAGGAGAGCACGTGGCAGTACCTTCTGCTTCTGCTGCGCGTTCATAACCTCTTGATACAGGATCTGCTTCTCCATCTCCTTCTGCAGCAGCGCGTTCTCGAACTGAGATTACAGTAAGGTTTGCATCACAGCTTCTCTCCTCAAGCAATCAGGACCTGCGTTTGTCTCGATTTGACTTCGTTGACACTATTCACGAGGTCGTCCATGTCGACCTGAACAGGAACGTTAGAACCATGAACGTTCTGGGAACGCGAGTTCACCTTTGACCTAGCATTGTCTGACTTTTCCAGAGCCACCTGGAGAGCAGGAGGACAAAGTCAAGACAACACAAAGAAATTAAAGTTGCATGCCAAAGAACCGGCCTTCAAAAATCAAACAGTCGTCCTCACAAAGCATACCTTTCTTTTGATGTTGTGCAACAGGCTGGGCTGATCACGCTTGAAGTATCTGCGAGAATTGATCATCATAAACGAAGCGACAGACATAGGAACCACATACTTGTGCTGAAATTCACACACTTCCGGGTCTTGAGTAGTTTTGTGAAAGCCGTAGAGCTAATCAAAGCACGGATGAGAAGGAAATTGCATGAAACTGGAAAGATTCACATTCAGCTGTCGAACAAAAGAGGCGAAGTTGCTGTGCTTGAAGTACTTTGGAATAACTTTCTGTCAGAAGAGCACAGTCAGCAAGGCACTCGGCATAGAAGAGAGCAAGCAAGCACACCCTACCGTTGCAAAGGCTGATGGGTCCGAGATCAGCACAGTGGTCCCATCGGCACCCCATCTTATTGACTCCGGGTTGGTATTGGATGACAGCATTCGCAGCAGCTTTGTGATGAAAACAGGGAGGCAGGAATCATCACCCTCCTCCCCTGTCTTCTTCATGTCCTCATCCTCGTCCGACATCTCCTAGCCAATGCACCCCTGCGATTCCCCAACCATCAGGACATGTCACTCGGAGAAGAGCAGGCATCTCTCAAACGCTATCAATAGCACACTAGTGCAGGCGTCTCTCAAAGTTCTGACAGCATGAGTTTTCTCTGCACAACCTATGACTGGCGATGGCCATGATCGCTGTCACAATCCGCTTTCGATCGAGGTTGAAGGAAGATAAAGACCCATTGAAGCTTTGCATAGAGATCCACTACAGCTCTGTCTACATAAAGCCATATCATCATAGATCATGGGTTCAGCTTTGTTTCCTCTAGAGCGCCGTCTTATCCTCCATCACCTTCAGCCCTCAGCAAAGCAAGTGCCTCTGCCGCTGTTTTCCCATCATTGCATCGAGCAGCTCACATTCCTCTGCTCACCGTCTTTACCTTGCAATCGTCTAGACTGATGCTTTCTCAATCATAATCTCTCCTCCTCTCCTCCTCTCCTCCTCTCCTCCTCTCCTCCTCTCCTCCTCTCCTCCTCTCCTCCTCTCCTCCTCTCCTCCTCTCCTCCTCTCCTCCTCTCCTCCTCTCCTCCTCTCCTCCTCTCCTCCTCCCAGGCCCGTTCCTAGCGCTCGCTCTCCAAAAGTAAGACGCCGCCATTATGCGCCGACTTGAGGGACCCATCCTAGAGGGTGGGGTGGTCCTGGAAATCTGGGGTGGGGTGATTGTCCTGTCACAGGGTGATGGTGTCTATGATCGAAATAGGAGGGTGGGGTAGTTCTACTATGAATTGGACGGGACCTTTAGGACCCCCTCAAATCAAGTGGGCATCCCACCGCACCCAAATTTTATACTAGGTGGGTAGTCGATGTACTTGAACACTTAAAGAAAACAGGGGTGGGGTAGTACAGGTACCCCATAAGCAATCCAAAATTGGCTTCAAGAAGGGGGTGGATCACAGGCAATCAGGAAGATATCCGGGACAGCGTAAGGTGGGTAGTCGCTTTAATTGCTCCACCCCACCCTATAGTTGACCATACCCTCTGAGCGAATGTAGTACCCCTACCCGCAGAAACTCGAACGATAGATTCCCCTCCTGACCCACCATTGTTCCTGTTATGACCACCCCTGTCGTCGCTATTGAGATTGAAATACCCCCCGGTACCCCCCACTCCCACCCCCACCACTCCCACCAAGAACAGGTACATCTCCATGCCGAACCCGCTGGAGCTTTCTCGAAACGATTTCGTTTTGCATCGGTTCCGATCTAGTCGGTTCGAAATAGAATCTCATTCCTCCAGATACTTTTTATGATCTCGAAACAAATCTATTTCGACATCCATGGTAACATGCTCTCCGATTTGTCATGCCTTGTGCATGCCCAAGACATGGTCATCACCTTCGATTCAGCAGAGCGTCTCATTTTAAAAACTTCTTTATATGATTGTACCTCAAACGAGTAGTTTTCATTTATTTTGATTTCACCTGACTGTTTTGCGTGTCAGCAGGTAAAAACTGAATGTCTTTTTTGGTTTTATAAATGCGTTATGAAAGTTTATAACGATCAGATCTCTTAATTTTAAAGGGTTTGCTAAAAGAGTCTGGTTAAAAACATACAGTACCCCTTAAATTAATGTACCCTTGAAACTGACCTCGACTACCCATCCAAATCGTACCCAACCCCTAATGTTTATATAGTTTTTGACACACCCCTACCAGCTGCAAGGCCCCACCCCACCCCTGAAAAAAAGATTTATGAGGTACTACCCAGCCAATATCTTCTGATTACCCCACCATCTGATATGAGCTCTGGGATTTGAAAGTCTGTACCGGTGATTCAGAAAATACCCCACCTCCCATGGGAAGTGACCCACCTAAGGCAAAAATGCATCACTCGGCGCTCCGAAGTTACTATGCCGTGGAGCCAGGATGGGAAGAAAAGACGACTGTTTCCGTTGATACGATCTTACGGAATCATGATGGTTTAGTAGATCTGATCCAACATATGGTGCTGACTTGTCTTCTTGTGATCCCTGACATGCTCAACCCCGTACTTGGTGTCATACTTTCCATTTTGTTCCGAAGTCAGAGTTTGTGCCATCCTTTCATCCTACTCTAACAGAAAGCAAAGAGATTGGCTCATTGTACCTTCAGTGATGTGTTTGATCCTTTTTTGTTGTGAGCACACACTCTGATTATCCAGGCAGAGTGTGTTGCAGAAGTCAGTGCAGGAATCGAATTTGATGGAAGAAGCGAGGAATGCATGACTTCTGATGACTATCATGCGCTGTCTTCTTGTCGAATCATGACCTAGATTGAATTTGACTGCGAGAGTTTCTTCAAGATTTTGAAAATTTGTAAGGATACGTGCGAGGCGTTGCTTGGAATTTAAGCTAGCGTAGTGATTGAAACGCAAGTGTTCTCTAACTTCACCCCCACCAATTCATTTGAGAGATTTGATTCTAACCATACCTCCAGGTTTTGAGCACTCAATGAAACTCCAGCTTCTTCTTCTCAGCGTAAGATCCTCCTGCTCCCGGCCCTCCTCATTCGCCTTGCTACACCCAACAACTCTTTTTCCTGCTGTACTTTCTCTTTCCTGTGCAATAATGTGACGATCCGTGAGCAGGCGCTCCTGATATCTGTCGAGGGATTCTCTGGATTGAACCCTCTACCTTTGACAGCTCTGAGAGCACGAGCATGCACAGCACGCCCCCATGCTTGGAGGATGCAGGCGACTTCAGGGCCTGACCCTGACAAGCCAGACGAGAGGTAAAGGCATGATCAGAAGGGGATTCTAGCAGAAAATCTGGGAGAGGAAGGAAGTGATAAGTCGATGCATGGTTGATAAGGGGGATGAGAAGGGGAGGAAAGTAGACGTAGGAGGAGGGGAGGGGTGCGGCCGTCAATCTCCTGAGAGAAAGGAGAGTGAAATGGTAGAAGATAAATCTGACTCAATGACAGCGGAGCATCAGCTAATTTCGACATGTCTGCCCTTAATGCCCGTATCAGCAAGCTGAAGGCAAGCAAACTCTCTGCATTCTTTACCCTCGGATTCAGACAGACACGTTCACAAGATATCATCCATTTCCTCATTCCCACTCATGCTCTTCCACACTTACTCTCATTTTGCTGCAGGAGCGAGAAGCCAACCCTGTCCTCAACCTTCAAGACAAAGTTTCAGATGCGCTTGAACCGTGAGCCTCACCTTCCCAAGTTCATCGACATCTCCATGCCCTTCCCTCTCACTGTTGCCTCCTCGCTCAGTGTACACTCCTCCCTTACGCATGACCTGCCGCAGGATGTCAATGGAGGCCATGAAGCTCAAACAGAAGATCCCCGACCCACGAGGAGCGATCCCTGTCACCGGACTGCCAAAGGAAGTCCCCAACACCTTGTAAGCATAAGAGTGACATGTTGGCTGCAGTGGGTCCTTCCTCTTAGCCTCATCGTCGGCCTCTCGGTCTTCTCTGCCATCGTCCAGTAAGACAGAGCTCGTTCCAAGTCTTCCCCACCCTGATTCTCTACCAGGTCCACCTCCGGCGGCTCTTCTGACGTCTCCGGGTTGGCGTCTGGTAGCTTCTAGGTGTTCTGTGACGCTGTTTGACAATATAGTGATTTTCAACTTTCTCAAACAAGCCAGATTGAGAGATCTCCATGACAATCTTAACAACACGCTCCCCTTGTCCGCCTCGTTTATATGATTGAAATTCAAATTTAATATCAACAAGAATTCAGTACTCGCTCACGAAGCATCACTGTAGCGTTCAGGCAGCATTCATCAGTGTGAGTAGGAAGGGGCCATCACGGAGTGACAGCAGGCAACACCCCGCTTACTTCTTCGAGCCGCCTTTCTTCCCCTTCGCTCAAGTCAGCTCACCACTCAGCATCGCCCCCTTACCAGACCTTAGTTTGCTTGCCCTTGGAGGCCTTGGCGGCTTTCTTGGGGGCAGCCTGCGGCCGGTCACGAGCAGTGATGACCATGTTATTTTTCCTCACCTTCTTAATAGTCTTCTTGACAGCTGCCTTAGGCTTCGTCACCTGCGCAGCGTCAGTGAAGGGCGCTGTGTTTTCGTCCCCTTGCCTTCTTGACGGCCTTGGGCTTCTTCTGCTGAGGCTCGTTCTCGTCTCCTTTGGTCTCCGAGGGATCCCTGGGTACGCCTCAGCCTCCTCCTTCCTCCTCCCACACTCAGGCTACAAACCAGATAGCCTTGGGCTTCGGATCCCGATGTGGACGTCCTTCAGTCGTCTTTGGGGGCATCGTAGTGCTTCAAGTGTATCTGCAATCATACAGGATGGTGTCAGGCTTTGCATGGAGATTTTTGTTTTGTTAGAACTTTTGATTATTGTTGTTAGAACCTGTGAGACTTGCACAGTATGCTAATCACTCCTACTTCCCGTGATTCTCATTCGCACATGATGCGTATAGGTCGCCATCCATTCGTGCTGGGGACGGACATCAAAGCGGAGCATATCGTTATGAAGCAACTTATGTGGAAATTTACAACAAAAAATCATGATGCATGCACTCTTCTACAGAATGGAACACAAATTTGAAGTTTCTCACAAATGTCTGAATTGCAGTTTCGACTTCAATCTCTTGCTCTCTCTCTCTCTCTCATCTTATTCCATTCTCATTCCACTCGTTCACAAGCATGTTTTGATGATTATTTTTGTGTTGTGAAGTACGATTTTTCGTGCGATTGTCTCCAAAAAACATAAATTTGCTGTGACAGGTGGCACTGAAAACCAAAATAACAAAACTGATACTGCACTCTACTATTGGTTCGTGTTGCACCAAGAACACATTTCTTCAAGTATCATCCTTGCCCATTCTTTCTTTCATAACGAGTGAACTTTATTCTGCATTTGAATGCCTTGTCTCTTGTCTTCTCTTCCAGTTCCTTCCATTCTCTCCATGATGTCTTCTTCTGACCATCTCACATCTTCCTTCCTTCTTCCTTTCGTCAACTCTTCTATTCTTAACGTTTCTGTTCTTTTCTTCTTCTTTCTCCTCTTTCCCTGTTCTCATCTTCATCATCGTAGCTCCACATAGATGTTTGCTTCTCATATCTGACTCCGCTGTCCTCTCCTCTCGCCCCTTCCCCAACATTCTTCGACCCAAGTGGAAACAAAAAATAGCGCCCGACATGTACACTAGTGGATGACCCCTGATGGAGAGGTTTATCAAGTTCGATTTTTGTTAATCGAAAAATGTGCAACGTATTAAAACATAATAATCTGTTTTTCAAATTAACCAACAAAAGTACATAGTAAAACGTCGAATATTTTCCAAGAAGATCAGGGGTAGGGTCATGGGGGATTTCTCTTTTTTTCTGTAGACACGCCTGGTGGCTTCCGGGCAGTTTCAAACCAAACTGACCCTATGGGCCTCATCCCCGCCTCGGCAGGCCCAATCCGAGCCTTGTCCTTGTACTGATTTTTAACTTAACTTTGAGTACGGTAAACGCACTGCGGCGGCATCACTGTCAGCAATCAGAGTCATGCTAACTTAATTAAGTAAACTTTCACTTGTGAGATCGGACTCGATGATCATCGGATACTGATCGGACAGTCCGGTGGCACTGCCCGCGGCCGCGCCGGGGCCGGGCTCGGAGAGTGCAGAGCTGCGGTCGGCTCCGCCGCCCGGAAGTTTCGACAGAGTCAGACAGTCCATCACTGGCGAGTCAGTCCCGGGCCTGTGACGGTGACGGAGCCTCGGAGGCTGGGCCCGGGCCCGCATCGCCGTCAGGATGCCCGGACCGCCGGGATGGCCGGGCCGGGCATGCCGCGCCGCACTGCGGCACCGGAGTCCGCACTGCGGACTGCGGCCGCCCGCCCCGCCGCGGCGACGGTCACTGTGCCAGGACGGTGCCCGCCGCCCTGAGGCTCAGTCGGAGTCTATAGCACTGGCACGGGCGGATCGGACGGTACTGGGACCGTACAAGTACTACCGGCGGCGTACGGCGTACGGTACCGTAGTACCCCGGGCCCTGACGCGGCCGGGACTCGGGAGGCGGCCCGCAAGTTTGACGGTAAGTTGCCGCAGTGCGGCGGCCGCGGTCGGGCCGCCGCGCCGCGACCCCCGCCAAGTACGGAGTACGGTACTACCGTACGGCATGTCCTCATCTCTATCTGCTGATACAATCAGTACCTAAAACTTACTAAGTTACTAAGTTCAAGTTGCAGATTTCGAAATTTGATGCCGCGGATTTGGAAATTTGATGCCGCATTGCCCATAACGTACCTGCCTGGCGCGGGCCGCCTATCTTGTCGGAGCTCCGTCGGAGTATATACTAAGCGCCCGGACTCCGAGGCGGCGGGTGGCCGGGCGGCCATCGGCGATCCCGTCGGAGGACACAAAAATCAAGATCTCCTTCTGAAAAGACTTCTTTTCGACATCATTTCCAGTCAACCCTTTTCAAAACACTTCTTTTCTACTTCATACCAGTCGCTCCCCCGCCTTCTTGTCTCCTTGCACTCCCCTGCCCCTCACCTCTAACGAGCCTACCGATTGTCTCCATGCCCTCCCCCCCTCTCCTCCCCTCCGCTGACCCTCGCCGTAGTCGTCGTCCTCAACCCTACCGCGTCTCCTTCACTCTCCCTCAGGTCGCCCGCCTCTTCCACCTCCGCCAAGACGACGCCGCCGCTGCCCTGGTAAGCTGCTCCTAGCGATAAAAACAAGAAGAGGAAGTAGGAAGTAAGAAGGGGTTGACCAGCACACACAGACAGCCAAGCATGGCCTAGACACAAATACACCTCCATACATACATAGAGAGGACAAGGCTGGAGGAGAGAGGCAGTGGGGAGCAAGCGGGCGGTCAGGAGTCTCACGTCCTTGCAGGGGATCTCGCTGTCCACCCTCAAGGCCGTCTGCCGTCAGCTCGGCATCAGGCGCTGGCCCTACACCCGCCAGGGCTACCGGCCGCATGCGCACGCGCGGGAGGTGCAGCAGGCGGCACAGCTGCATCAGTCCGTCGCCTGCCAAGCCGAGCAGGAGGGGGTTGCAGACGAGGAAGACGACGAGGCCGAGGACGAGGACGAGGACACAGATCAGCAGCCTGTACACAGCGCGGATCAGCGCCGCGGACACGGAGACTGGCTGAGCGAGGCGTGGGTCGCCTGGTACATCCGGTCGAGGGACGAGGACGAGGTGATCTGGAGAGGGTCGGGGGGAGGAGTGCAGCTATGGCAGGAGGATGCATGAGGAGGTAGGTGGAAGAGGACGACCTCAGCTCGGATCCTTCAAGGCCAGCACTCTAGTCCGGCACGGCATAGCTCAACAGCTCGCGGAGCCCTGCAGGGTACGCAATGACGAGGGGCTGCCCGGCACTCCATGCTTCGCAGCCTGCGGTGGTATCAGAGAGCCTGGTGATGGCGATACAGCAGGCGCTATTGGGCATTTGTGGGGTAGGAGGGTGTTGTTGTGCAATCCAACACAACTGCAATTACAAAGGATGTTGTTGTGGTATTTAACACAAATACAATTACAAACTCAGTGTGTACATGTCTCTGTAGATGCAGAAAGGGATCATTGCACATCTTCCATGCTTGCTTGCTTGACCTTGATAGACATGCAGTTGGGGTGTTTATATCTCATATCCTATTAACGCCTCCGTACATGCCTTTCTCCTTCACCTCCTGTCCTCCTCACCTCTCCTACCCCACAGACAGTCGGAGACTCCTCCTCTACCACCATCTGACCGTCTCCTCAGGCATGGCTCTGCTTTGTCCAATACAGCTACTTCCTCAAGGTCCAGCACCGGCCGATGCCGCTCAGCCGCTCCTGGAGCTCGTGGCCCGGCCAGATCACGTCGACTTGATCCTCCTCTTCGCTCCTGCTTGCCATGTACCACGCCAGCCACGCCTCGCTCACTCGCACGCTGTCGCAGCAAGACAGCTGGGAGTCTGAGGAGTCCCGGTAGCTCTCATCATGCCAGCTCTGCATCGCCCTCGCCGCTGCCTCCTCGTCCTCCTCCTCCCTGTCCTGCTCGTCCGTCTCTAACCCTGCCTCGTCGATCAGGCTCTCGTGCATGTGAGGAGACTTGGCCGCCTGTGCATCCTCCTTCTGCTGCTGCTGGTGCGGCTGATCTCGCTCTCCCCCCTCCAGGGTGGCTCGTCCTCTCGCCTCCAGGCTCCCCACGGCATCCGCGTGGACCTCGTAGCCCTTGCGCGTGTAGGGCCAGCGCCTGATGCCCAGCCGCCGGCTGACTTGCTTCAGCGTCGTCAGCGATATGCCCTGCGTCAAGGTCAATAGCCATGCGAGGAGAAGCAGGAGGGGGGCGGGAGGGGCTACCAGGGAGGCAGTGGCTTCTTCTTGGCGGAGGTGGAAGAGGGAGGAGACTTGGTGGAAGGAGAAGGAGACACGCAAGAGGCGAGCGGAGGGTCCTTGAGGGCGGCGGACGGTGATGGAGACAGCGGCGGTAGGCAAGGACATGGCGAGGACGCTCGGCAGGGGAGGGGGGGGTGTGGAGTATGAAGCAGGCGTAGGGGGGCGTTGGCATGACAGGGGGACGAATTGCTAGGCAATGCTGACACCTCCCCGTGATGCGATCACGTTTTGCTGTGTAGCATCACGTCAACGTTGTTTGAGGTCATGATACGGCCTAGTTTTATCTCTTTTTTTCTATCGCAGTCCTCTTGAAGACACTCCTTTTCCATCCCGCAGTCGCGGCAATCTTGTCTCAGGGGCCAGTTTGCTCCTTTGTCTCTTTTTCCCCCAGTCCCGGAGGCTCCTCGCTTTCGTCGTAGTCGTCGTCCCCTCGAGGCCTATACCGCGATCAATGTTGCTGTGTTTCAGCAGCGCCGGTTTGAGGTCACGATACTACCTAGTCATATCTCTCGGCCGAGCTTACTCCTTAGTTATGTTTTTTTTTTAGTCCTGCTGAAAGCACTCCTTTTCAGCATCCTCCCAGTCGCTGAGCACCCCTTCCTGTCTCCTGATCCTGCAGTCTCTCACTTGCTCGCAAGAACCTTCCATGCCCTCTCTCTCCCCCCCCTGCTCTCCCTTTCCCCGCCGCTTTTGCCGTAGTCGTCGTCCCCGCCCCTACCGCGTCTCCTTCACTCTCCCTCAGGTCGCCCGCCTCTTCCACCTCCGCCAAGACGACGCCGCCGCTGCCCTGGTAACCTGCCCCTAGCGATACAAACAAGAAGAGGAGGTAGCAAGTCAGAAGGGGTTGACTAGCTCACACAAAGATAGTCAAGCATGGCCTAGACACAAATACACCTGCATACATACATAGAGAGGACAAGGCTGGAGGAGAGAGGCAGTGGGGAGCAAGCGGGCGGTCAGGAGTCTCACGTCCTCGCAGGGGATCTCGCTGTCCACCCTCAAGGCCGTCTGCCGTCAGCTCGGCATCAGGCGCTGGCCCTACACCCGCCAGGGCTACCGGCCGCATGAGCACGCGCGGGAGGTGCAGCAGGCGGCACAGCTGCATCAGTCCGTCGCCTGCCAAGCCAAGAAGGAGGAGGATGCAGACGAGGATGACGAGGAGGCCGACGACGAGGAAGACGACGAGGCCGACGACGAGCAGGAGGCTACAGATCCACAGCTTGTACACAGCGCGGATCAGCGCCGCGGACACGGAGACTGGCTGAGCGAGGCGTGGGTCGCCTGGTACATCCGGTCGAGGGACGAGGACGAGGTGATCTGGAGAGGGTCGGGGGGAGGAAGACAGCTATGGCAGGAGGATGCATGAGGAGGTCGTCCTCCAGTACTGATACTGGTACTGGATCGTCTTGCAGTGGATGAGGGTTGACGGTTCTCGCTGTCTTTTCTCTTCTCGCCGTTTGGCCTGTGCGACAGTGTCAGGGTCAAGCCTCTCGACTCTCCTGATTGTCCTCGTACTGATTTTTAACTTAACTTTTAGTAAAGAACGTTCTCCAGTGACTGATGCTGGTACTGGAACTGTAGAAGGATGAGATCAAATGGTTCAAAATTACAAGTTGCGGCAAAGAGACTGATCAGCAAACTGAAAGAAGATTGTCCTGATGCCGAGCTGACGGTACTGAGACGGCCGCTTGAGGGTGGACAGCGAGATTACTTGCGAGGACGTGAGACTCCTGACCGCCCGCTTGCTCCTCACTGCGCATCCTATCCTGCTTTGCCTTCACTTTGTTTGGCCTTGTGACGCTTCTTCGTTTCTCTTGCTACTGCTCTTTGTTATGCTGTTTCAATGTGGAGCCTCTTGCTCCTATCGCGCGACATGAAGGGAAAAAACTCTCATTTATTGACTGAAAAGCAAAAGGCAAACCGAGAACGAGGACTAGCCCGACAAACCCGCCTCAACATAATAGTAGCAAACGGAAGAAGGCAGCGAAAACCGCTACTCCAACCCAAGCAGGGGAACAAGCGAAAAACGTCACTAAGTTTTATATTGACCCTTGCAGATTCTTGATGTCCACCCTACCCCTGTCTTCGAATCACTGGAGATCCAAAATTCATGACCCTACCATGCATTAATAGCCTAAAAAGACCATAATTATACCCCTCCCTCGATAGACAGAGATACCCCCCACCCACCCTGAATCGATGATAACCAACCCTTGTTTGGAGGACTGCTCCACTACCCCGGATAAATACCACCCCTTCTAGACTGAAAGTACCGGGTACTTTAACTGTGACTTTCGGGGTAGTCAGAGCAGCCCCCGGGGCGATAACCCCTCCAGCAATCTTGAGGGGATGCAATGAGGATTCAGCAAGAGCAAAGACAGCATGCGCCGGCAAGAACAGGCGCAGAAGATGGAGGAGGGTGTAGGAAGGTGGAGGAGGAGCAGGATGAGCAGGAGCAGAAGTTAGCTTGACGAGTGAAGGAGGATAGGACGCTAGTGAAGGAGGATAGGACGCTGGTTGACATCCGCGGGAAGTAAGATGGCATACGGTGACAGATTCGATGAATGGAATGAGGGACGCGTCTGATGTTGCTGTAAGGAAGAAAGGTACACAACACGAGTGGAAGTAGTGTAAGAACAGAAAATGTTTGGGGACAGCATGGATCAATGGGGTAGTGGATATTTTTGAACTCCGATAGCTCCGATCAGCAGTTCGAAAGTTTCCGATTGACCGCTGTACTCAAACTCTTCGTCCCGAAGACCTCCTCGCCCTCCTCGCTCTCCTCGCCCTCCTCGCTCTCCTCGCCCTCCTCGCTCTCCTCGCCCTCCTCGCCCTCCTCGCCCTCCTCGCTCTCCTCGCTCTCCTCGCCCTCCTCGCTCTCTCATTCAGCCTCGTTTTCCACTTCTTCCTCTCGCCCCCTCCTCGAGCACGTCTTCCTTGCAACACGCATCGCTTTCCTTGTCCACCTCATAACCTTCTTCCTTCCTCAAGATGTTGCTTTTATCCGTAAGCTTGAGGAGGTCAGAAGTAGATTAAAGAAGTAGTTTATCATCAAGAGGTCAGATGTAGATTGCTTTTTCAGCGAGCACACGCCCGAGTGCTGTGTAACATCTATCATGCGTCGAGACCTTGCGCTGACTTGCTGCTTCTTGCCAGATCGTGTCAGGATCATGCCTCTCAACCATGGTAGCTGATTGGTGCAAGCTGTGTTGACAGCATCAAGTACGACTTAGCTCAACTGCGATTGTACTTCAAGGATACTTTTCATGTGGCCTTATCCAAAACATCTCGGATCTTGCAGTGGATTTCCCCGATAACTTTAGAAACTACATAGCTCGTTTGTCTCATATCCGTCAATCATGCAGAGCGACGAGATTTTCCAGTCTCCCAAGGTTCAGCCGCGCTCGTCGTACAGGATGGTGGCTGAAAAGCAGAAGATGCTACAGTTCAATTACTACCGAGCAGTTTGGTGCTACTGCCTGTTTCTGGTCTTTCTGTTCTCGATCATCATCTATGCTGTTGACAAGCTGCCGTACATTGACTGTCTCTTCCTCTCAGTCTCAGCATACACAAGCTCAGGGTTGTCGACAGTTGGGTCCCAGCACATCTCAAGTGCCACCTTTGCTATGCTCTACATCCTGATGAACCTTGGAGGGATTGTTTTTCTCCTCCTGCCCCCCATGATCTACAGGATCCATGCTTTCCACAGCCTCGAGCCGAGCTTGATGGAGTTTCTGGCAACCAACGAGTCCAACGACAAGCCGGAGGCGCAGAAGCTGATCCACCTGATCAGCGAGCGTCGTGCTCAGATCAGAGGAGTACGAATGGTTGCGCTGGTCATTATCTTCTACCTCTTCGTCTTCCTCTTCGGAGGCATCTGGATCTTCCTATGGATCATCAGCGCGTTCCCTCGGCTCGAGGAGCTCCGGCAGCGAGGCTTCAGCAACATCTGGTACGCTGCCTTCATGGTCTCTAGCGCCTTCTGCAACTGCGGCCTCTCCCTGACCTCTGACTCCGTTCACGGGCTTCGCAACTGGCCTCTCTCCTACCTGTGGCTGGCGTTTCTGATCCTTGCTGGAAACAACCTGTTCCCTGTTATGCTCAGAGGTCTGCTGAGGCTTTTCCACAAGTTTGCGAACAGGCTCTACCTGGACAGGAACGCGATAGCTTACGCGCTTGACCATCCTCGTCAGGTATGAGCAGAAGAGGACGGTACAAGTCGTCGTTGCGTTGCTGGGTTGTGGGTTTGTGCTGTTATGTGACTTGCTCCTTTAGATGACGACACACCTGCTGGACAAGACGCAGACCCGGGTGCTGATCCTGATCCTCCTCGGCATCAACATCATCCAGTACGCTGCTTTCCTCTCCTCCTCGCTCCCCCGGAAGGATCTTGACGCCTCCTATGGCACGCACGTCATCGCTGGAGCAGGCTTCTTTCAGACCATCTCCACGAGATCGGCAGGTCTGCAGATCTACGACCTCAACAACCTGAACCAGGGCATGCCCGCCATGTATATCTTTCTCATGTACCTCTCCGCTGCGCCCTTCGTCAGCAGGATGTACATCTCAGAGCAGACCCTGGACGAGGACGGACACTGGAAGCCGACGCTGCGCACAGTCGACGATGCCAAGAGGAGGTTCCATGCGATGTACCTGTTCAGGCACCTCTCCTTTCTGGTCTCAGGCTTCCTCATCCTCTGCTTCATCCATGATAAGGGTGTCGCGCTGGAAGGCGCCGTCCTCTCGCCTTTCCCCCTCCTCTTCGAGCTCATCTCAGCCTACGGAAACGTCGGGCTCTCGTTTGGAATTGCAGGCAGGACGTACAGCCTGTCTGGAGCCATGTCGACGCTGGGAAAGCTCATCATCATGGGGGCGATGCTGCTGGGCAAGCACAGGGCGCTCCCTACCCACACTGACATGGTCCTCAACTTCAAGCACACGAGGCTCCGACGTCAGCTGATCATCGCGAAGATGGAGGCTGGGGAGGATGTTGTGGACCTCCTTCCCCTCTACAGCGCCCACCCGATAGCAGACGGGCCGGATGAGGTGAGGGCGGAGAGTATCGACCTGCCCCGCCAGGAGGAGCTGGGAGTGCTCTCGCGCTTCAGCTTCAGCCGTTTCTCCTCTCCTACCGCCTTCAGCAAGCGGAGGATGCCGAGTGAAGGGGAGGAGGGAGGAGAGGAGGGGATCGAGGGGAGGGACACAGAGAGCTTTGAGATGGAGCGAAACCTCTGGCTGGCCGCCCAGGAGGAGAGGAGCAGCAGCGGCGACGAGCAGCCTCCTATCCCGAGGAAGGATGGGATCAAGAGCCTTGACTATCCCCGGCATGCCGGCATGGCCCCCCGTCGCACCATGTCGAGCAGTCTAGACACCCTGGAGGAGCAGGAGGGAGACGTAGAAATGCCCCTCTCCCCAGTCTCGAGACCCCTACAGGGCATGCAGACTCCAGCGCGGCTCCAGCAGGAGGAGCCGGTCAAGCTAGAGGACGTGGCGCAGCAGTGGGTTTCTGACCCGTCCATACACTCGGCAGGAGAGGCAGCTGGGGAGAGAACTTTGCGGGTGCGACGCGCCAAGTCCTCCGATCTGGACTCTTCTTCGCACTTCCACATGGAGGAGGACGTTGGCAGGGGCAGGAGCGCGAGCAGGGGCAGGGGCCGAGGGCTGTTGGCCCTGGTTGGCCTTGCATGGAACTCGATCTGGGATCCCTCGAGCACGCGGGAGGAAACTGGCAAGCAGATCCAGGCGCATGAGCTTGTTGAGACGGACCAGTTCTTCAGTCGAGTCTTCCACTACTTCGACGAGGAGGAGGGAAGGCAGGGGGTCACCCGCCGTGCTGCTTCTCTCGACGTCCCCGTCCGCGCCAGGTCCTCCCTTGAAATCCTCCGCCGCACCCTCCGAAGTGATGCCCAGCAAAATGGTAAGCAGAACCCGGGCAAGCCGCCGCAGGAGCCTCGGACCCCCTGAGCTATTTGACTTCCCCTCCACTACCCTCCTCCTCTCGTTCCTCCCCTCCTCCACGTTCCTTCTCCTTCCCTTGTCGTTTCTGCCTTTCCTCCCCTCCTCTCCCTCCCTCCCTCCCTCCCTCCCTCCCTCCCTCCCTCCCTCCCTCCCTCCCTCCCTCCCTCAAGGATTTTCACCCAGCCAACTATCTCGTCCCTACCTACTTTCATCTCCCCTTACAGCAGAGAGGAGGAGAATTCCAACGCTCCCTCTCCTCCTCCCGATCCGATTTGAATCTTCTGTGACGTATTTTTCTTGACATGAAAGAGGTTCGAGCAATCTCATCCGGTAAGTTGTCATATGGTAGGACTGGCGTCCTGCTACCTAAAACTCCCACCCCATGTCTCCTCATCCGAACAAAAGCCTCGACCCTGTTCTTGCCCGGGAAAGCATCGATTGAGCATGCTGCATTTCCTCCTGCGAACTCTGAGGTCAAGCCTCTTCGCTTTCACAGACCTTCCACCTCCCATATTGCCCACATCATCTTGATCATCATCATCATCATCATCATCATCATCATCATCGCCACCACCAAGATCTCCATCTCCATCTCCATCTCCATCTCCATCAATAGCAGCAGAAGCAGCAGCAGCAGCACAAGAAGAAGAAGAAGAAGAAGAAGAAGAAGAAAAAGCCTCCCTCACTTTCTTCCTACCTGACTAGGAGCCTTGCCCATCGAGGCATCACGGAGCCGTTCGAATAAGGACTCGGCGACACTGAGATGCTGGAAGGAGATCACTTGCGAGGAGAGCGGGAGGAAACGGAGAGTAGAGAAGCGATGAGAGGAGGAAGACGGAGGCAAGGACGTGTACAAAGAAAAGGAGTAGAGGAAGGGGAAAGAGGAGCAGGGATAGGAAGAGGAGGACATAGAGATGGAGGGGGGGCTCAACATATAGGGAGAAGGGGAGGAGAAAAAGAGGAGAAGAGAAGAAGAAGAGAAGAAGAAGAGAAGAAGAGGAGGAGAGAAGAGGAGGAGAGGAAAACCTGTGAGGGAGGAAGCGCTACAGACGGTACAGAGGATGTAGCATGATCGCCGTGTGACTTCCAGGCCTCCTGCAGGAGGATGAGAAGAGAAAATATGTGAGGCAAATTCATGAGAGCAATCACTACATCCAAAGCTTGATACCTCCTCATAGCTTTCCTCTCTTCAGCTCCTCTCCATTCTCTTCCCCTTCCCTGTCTTCCCCAACCCTTCCCTTCCATTCCCCTTTCGTTTCGTTTCTTTCCCTTCCTTCCACTCCATTCCCTACTCTGCTCTGCTCTTCCCCTACACCTCAGCCACCTGCTCCTTCACCCTATTTCTTCCTCTTGTCCATCCTTCCCACCCCGCTCGCATTCCCTCCCCTCTTCTCCATCGCTCTCCCACTCTCCTGCTTCTTCGTTCCTATCCTTGTATTGTCTTACCTCCCTGATCTGCTTTGCAGCAAACGTTTTCATATCCTGAATGACGGAAAATTCCAAAGCAGGTACACCAAGAGCCTGATTTTATGTAAGCAAGCTGGTGAGAGCTTTGAAGACAAATGAATGGCAGGCACAGGAACAAGGGGGAGGAAGGAGGGGGAAGAGGGAGGAGGGAGAGAGGTTGGGAAGGAGGGAAGGAGGGAGGAGGGAAGAACCAATGGATCTTGGATCTTGATCAGGAGAGGAGGGAGGGTGTGAGGACGGGGAGGCAGGTTCGAAGCAGAAGGAGGAAGTGAAAAAGACAAGAAGAAAGGGAGAGATGACTGCTGAGTTTCATCGCTTACAAGAGCCGATGATCTCATCTTGGAGCTTTCGGAAAGGAAAATGACTGGCGATGCTCTTGCTGCCTGCTCTGTAGAGAAGTAGAACTTGCTGAGAGCTTGTCTGTCCGTGCGATCAGGTCAGTCCTTGTCGTATACTTGCCACACACAAATCAAGAAATTCCACATCAGAGAACGCCCATATCATACTCTTACACGATTCATACCATATCTCCTCTCCTCTCCTCTCCTCTCCTCTCCTCTCCTCTCCTCTCCTCTCCTCTCCTCTCCTCTCCTCTCCTCTCCTTTCCTCTCCTCTCCTCTCCTCTCCTCCTCTCCTCTCCTCTCATCATACCTGCAAGATGTGTTCATAGTGTCCAAAGATTCCAAAATCGTGGCCTTCAAACGTAAGGTCAACACATGAAGTTTATGCACGATTCGCTCCTCACAATGGAGGGAGAAGACTTCCAGTGCGACACGTTCGACATCTCCTGCAGCAGTGTAAGGAGTTCAGGAGCACAACCCGAAAATTCTCTCCACCTCAAACTGCTTTTGGGTTGAATGAAAGTTGCTGTCAGTCTCTAGCAAGAGAATCTTGCTTGCATCGTGAGCCTGGAGAGATGTCAGGAACCAAGATGAGGCAGAAATCATGACACGGCATGTTATGTCATGATCCATCTTGTGTGGTGAGAATGAGATGATGAGATCATATGATGAGATGAGATCAGATGAGATCAGATGTCATTTCATGTAGCATGGCAAATATGTGAACATAACATGACACGATATTACGTTCACACAACAGCACAGGTGATGACTTGAATGATCTTTCGAATGAACTCAATCAATCTTTTCACCTTGTTCAAACAAGTTCCAAGAAGGTGCAAGATGGCAACTCGGTCCGATTGTGTCGTGGAGTGACTCTCCACCAAGTGCCACAGGGATCGGTAGACCGATCCGATCATCACAATCATCACCGGCGGCACGTGATCCTGCCCTCCTTGCAAGAAGTGGATGTTGAGGTCAGGTGGCTTGCCGTACTCGCCTGCACGACCCGCTCGTCACTTAGACAGACTGCGCAAGTGATGTCACTCGGGCTCACCTTGCATCATACGCAAGAAGGAAGTCGTGTCTGGCACGATGAGAAGGGGAACATCAGCCGGGGTTCTTGTCTTGTGCAGCCTCTTCAAGCAAAGCTCGAAGAAGAAAGTATCGAGAAGGTCTATAGACATGAACTGCCGAGGTTTGGCGTGGTAACCCCAGTCAATGTCTGCCATGTCTGCCGGGTTGTCATCACCAACCCACAAGTAAATGGAGATTTCACCGTCTCGCTTCTCGTTCTGAGGGTCGAGGGTCGCAGAGCTGACCATGCGCATGTCTATCTTGTTGTATCCGATCTGCATCTTTGCGTTGAGGGCAGAGGGAGGAGCGCCCTTGGACTGCGAGGAGAACTTTGCGTTGTATCTGCACAGCTTCTCTGCGAGAACGTTGGCCCCCGACGAAGAGATGCAGTTGTAGGAGAGCCTCAGCGTGATGGAGGGAGCAGGGACTTGAGAGGTCTTCGACTTGTCCGCAAGGAACTGCTTGATCGCGTCGGACCCAGTACGCAGGTTGGAGTCCATGAGCTGCGAGATGTGGAGGCATCCGACGTCGGAGACGAAGTTGAAGGCGAAGTCAAGGGATCGCAGCCAGACGTTGGGCCTCGGGCGCTTGAGGATCTCGCCGAGCCCTTGGCAGACAGTCATCACGGCGAGATCTCCGAGGTTGTTCTCTTCAAACGAAACGTCCACAAAGATGATGAAGTCCTTGGATGGGTCCAACTGCATGATTCTTCTCTCCATCATGGAGACAAAGATCGGCCAGATCTCCACGACGTCAGAGTCGTTGAGGGGCCAGGCAAGGTTGCAGCTGACGAGCTTGTACTTGTTCAGCTCAACACGACACTCGAACATCCTGCCTTCGTGGTTCCAGCGCATGCAGGCGTCTGGCAACTTCTTCAGATCTTCAGAGCGAGCCATCTTTCTTTGTTGCTCGACTGTCACACCAGCATTGTTTGGCTCCCACGACAACGAGCTCTGCTCCACCTGCCCTCTTGCGGCAAGGTTGTCCTCTACTTCAGAAAGTGACATTGCAGAAGAGGGAAAGGCTGGAAGAGAAGAGTGGAGAGAGCCGTTGAGGTTGTTGGGGAAAGCATGAGAGAAGGAAACATTAGAACTTTCGTGCCCGTTGCCCTGATGGCTCGACATTTCCTGCATGATTTGCTGCAGATTTCGGTTGAGAGAGTCCTGTGGGCCTGCCAACGCGTAAGTGCCGCGTCAGAAACAGCTGCCGAGCAAAACAACAAGCAAAGAGAGAAACGAGGCAAACATACAAACAGAGGCTAGTATCAAGAAATGTAGAGAAGATTGAGGTTGCCAGGTATGCAAGAAATACACAGAGAGAATGGACATTCTCACCTTGCGTGAACGCGTGAGGTTTGACAAGCTCGTTGAAGGTGGATGGTTGCGACTTCCACGAAAGATCCATGAGCTGGGAAGATAAGGAGGACATAGAGGGGTCCTTCAACTGCTCATCCTCATACGTCCTTGCGTGGTCAGGCTGCAGAGGCTCGAGGTCTACATACTTTGTATCCGAGAGAGAGGGAGATAGCCATTCTTTGCCGACAGGCACGAGTTCTTTTCCGAGGGCTAGAGAGCTCTTGCTGTCATGATTGAAGCTTGGAAGGGACGAGAAATCGTTGCTGCCCTCGAAGTCGTTGAGGTTGGGTGGGAGAAGATGGTTGTTGTATGGTCGGTTAGTCGAAGCAAGCTCGCTGAAGGAAGACGGCGCGGGCTGACTTGAAATCGAGTCCTTGATCGGATACAGAAAGTTCTGCTGCTCCGGCGAAGGTTGTGGTTGCACATGCAACGGTTGAAGGCTATGGGTCGTATCATCTGGTTGCACGCGTAACGGTTGAATAGCGTGGGCCGCATGGTCAGGAGGCTGGGAGTTCTGCTTCGACATGAATGGCTTGTACAGAGTTGACTGATTCGGAGGAATGCTGCTTGACTGAGGATGCTGGGGAAAATCCCTACTGTCACCCGGCGCTTGAGGATGGGGACGGAGTGGAAGGGGAGGACTGGGCAAGATCGAGGACTGACTTGAGCCGCCATCTCCATTGACTTCTTTGGCAACTTGAACAAGGATTGTCAGTCAGACACCAGAGCTCAAGACGTGCGTCTACCATCTTGCAAGTTGGGCCATCGGTGGTTGTTGACGGGGTTAGAGAGGATCTGAGTTTTTGTTCCATTCGACAAACCATCGTTGGGAGGAGGCTTCAGGTGGTTCGGCGCATCTTTCTCCGCCTGCTGCTCTCGAGCATGACCACGGTTCTGCTGGGGCTGATCAGGACGAAGGAATCGGAGTGTTTCTGCTGAAGCAAACACCTGTTCCATGGCAGCAGAATCCTTAACACTCTTCGAGCTTTCTTTGGTTCGTGAATCAATCAGTGCACTGCGCAACCATGTCAATCGTAGGCCATGACAAGCAATCAAACGCTCACTGTGAAGGGGAAGAAACTTGCGGTGGAGCGTTGACGTTGGCAGGAGATGAAGCTACATTGTAGTCAGCCTACACCAAACAAGCAAGAGCAGGCAGAGATGACGCAAGCTACCAGCTGCTCGAGCACCAGGGAGTGCAGGAAATTCATCGGCTTGAAACGTCTGCAATCAGTCCAATAAGAACGAGAGCTGAAGCTAGATTGACGGGGTACTTTAACATTGGTGTCGTTGTAGTTCTCCCTTGCAGGAACACCGTAGCCTTTCTGAGAGGACAGCTGAAAAGCAACGTCAACAAGGATGCGATACACAACAAAACAAGACGCACTTGAGAAGGAGGGGAGCTTTGGCTCGCGGGCCTTCTATTCAAAAGTGAAACGTTTGACCGCGCTCGTTCAACTTTGGCCTGGAAAGAAAAGGAAAGGGCATTAGGAACGATTATCAGGAACCAACTACCAATGATGAATGTACCCGATCTTGATTGTCGAACAAGTGCAAGTGCAAGGCAGGAATGTTCGCCTTGAGATAGAGTCACGAAAAATCCACCCATCTCAGCCGGTCCTTACTTGGCAGCATTGGCTCACGCCACAGTTTCCGTCATGAACCGCTCGTTGTAGCCCTGAAAACCTCCATTTCACATGCAACGCACAAGAAAAACCTTGGCACACCTCGAGTCCGATCTCCTCGATTCTCAGCTCTGCAGTATCGTGGCATTCTACAGCACATATACGATCAGTGGTTCATGTGGAAAAGAGTTCAAGTTCGAGAGCAAACATGGGCTACCTTGATCCTATCTTTGAAATATCAATCGCATTGTGCTCCAACCTCAACCACAGGGGAACCAGCCCACCGTAGAGACTTCTCGGATAACCAGTCGCAGCCTTCATCACAAATTAAAACAAACATGGCTGTGGAACTGAGTACCTCGAAAAGAGAAAATGCCCCGGCAGCAGTGATGTTGTTGTGAGACAAGTGAACCTGGGCAAGTATGAGATGCAGGTCAATGAGCATGTTCCATCAACTCACCTCCGCAACCCAAAACCTTTCTTGTCCAGGGAGGGTGGACTTCGCTACCAACTCTGCAACACTTCATGTTGGAGTCAGTACATTCCTATAAGTTTAGCAAGGATCATCAACCTCTTGGCACCCTCGTCACCGAGCTCATTTTTCCAGAAGAATATCGCTCTGACTGCGGCAAGGTTGCTGCACCTGTGTCACGCGGCTGAAGCCCACTGAAAGTACATACCTCTGCCGCAGCTTGATGAGCATGCCGCAGATTGCAGCAGCACCCTTATCTCGGCACTCGTTGCATTCTCCATGAAACTCAACGTGAGCAATCTTGTTGCTCCGTGCCAACGCCACGCAAAAATCCTTCACGGCTGTAAAGATGTGGGGGGCAAGCGCAACAAAATCCTCGTCCTTCAAGGGAGCATCGCGCTTTCTTCCATCGAGGGAGATAATAAGATTTTCCCCCCGATCGTCTTTCTTGCGGACTGACTCTTTAGCTATCTGTTGCAATCGTGCTGACATTCTTGACTCGTCTTTTCTGGAACGTTTGTTCACTCCCTGCTAATCAGCGCAACTCCTTCAATGGCGAATGGATCCCATGAAGTGCGTCGAATCTCTCAGGGAGCCGAAACTATGAAGAGAGAGACAGAAGATGAGTCCCGCCTGTACAAGAGAGATCAGATCCTTCGCCAACTCCTCTGGGAACTCATCTTATCCGGTTACTCTCAATTATGAAAGGGCAAATGCAACGCCACACGACTGAAGAATCATGCATGTGTATGCGTACTCCGGCATAGAAACAAAGACAACGGCAATCAATTCACGATCCTGCTCAAACAAGCAAAACACCAAATGGAACAAAGCTGCATTCCTCGGAAAATGAAGAATGGTCGCAACAAGAAGAATCTAGTGTCAGGGAATGGGAAACCTTCTTCATGGAGCAACCTCGGAGTGTATTGAGTCACTGAGCCCTCTACTATGCACCAACTTGCATCTCGCGAGTTTTATACAGCCGTCAACATCGTTTTGATCTCCCATTCGCTCTTTGGCCCCACCAAACTTGATTTTCTCATTTCAACTCCCTTCAATCGCGCACACTCGCTTCTCCCTCCTGCCATAGATCCACCATTCCTGTATATCTCTAATCCTTCATCTCTCTCCTCTGCCGCGTTTCGTCCTCTTCCCTCCTCTTGCTTCACGCAACTCCCTCCTCCTCCTCCTCCTCCTCCCTAATCTTCTCGCCCCCCTCCCACGCCATGAAGGCAGGGAGATCTTTCAGGGGTGGTCATTCAGGGGGGTGATAGCTGATTAGTGGGTAGGGGTCATATTAAATCGTTCAAGTACGGGTATCTTTATCATAAAAGTTTGGGGTGATAACCCAACTACCCGGGTCATGATCAAGTGCTGGACTGGGGTGATTTGATAGGGAGCCAGGGGGTGGTTGTAACAAGTGGAGAAGGTGCTGCAATATGAGGGGTACGAACTAGCGTCGAGACCATGGGGTACCTTGAAACAATGGAAGTAAAAGAGGGGGTCATATTCTAGTATTTAGTAGGGGTATATTTCACATTTCAGGGGGTAGTCGACTACAGGTGGTGATGCACACACCTGTAGTAGAAAAGGACATTACAGGGGGTGGGTGATGCGATTTCGAGCCATAGAATGGATTTCGTACTAATTTTTCAATATGTCCTGGAATCAGTAGGGAATGTTGACTAGTCTCCTCACCAAAAATGAGAAATGCTTTCCAGATATGTATTTTGTGGAGAAGTATTGGAATCTTGCTCAATAATTTTATGAGTTATTGTGAAATTAGGATTCATCATCAAGAAACTCTTGACTATGGCCTCGCAATTCAATTCATCTACAACTGATATAAATTCTGAAATATATGGTACTGTCAATGCAACTAAAAAACACTTTTTGCAGAATATTCATATGGAACAATTTATGACTTGAAATTTCTGCTTCAACATTTCAAATTATTGACAGCCCCACTCATACATTCGTCAAGAGTCACTCAGTCGGCCTGGGCGCCGGCCAGGGCGCCGGCCGGCCCGGGAGGACTATGAGGTATATGATCCTACTTCGTTCCGGCAATGCGGCTGCTCGTTTTGGCTGCGCTGACCACAATGGTAAGGGGAAGCAAGAAGGGCAGCAGCACGAGGAGGAGGAGGAGGACAAGCAGGACGAGCAGGAGCAGGAGAAGGAGAAGGAGAAGGAGCAGGAGCAGGAGCAGGAGCAGGAGCAGGAGCAGGAGGAACACGTGGACTTGGGGTTCAATGACTAGAGCGATGGTGGTGACGAGTGGAGCGCAAGTGCAGAGGAAAGGCAAATCAGAATGTACATAGTGAAAGTTTTGTTGATAGCAATGGTCTACCAAGCCTGGAGTAATGGAGCGGGTCTTGTTTGTTATCATAACCTGGGATGTACAACAGGTTGGGGGGAGCTTGCAGAAGAATGGTGGACTGCGATCAGGCTCGCTGCCGCAGGCATTTGTCACCCTTTGCCCTCCTCTCAGAGCAAGGAGAGCCCTTCCTGTGGCTCTGAAGCCAGGGTTGCCCTTGTGCACAAGGGGAGGGGATAATGCCAGGTGCAAGCTGAGGATGGCTGACCAGAATGGAGATCTCACGGAGGAGGAGCGGGAGTTCATGGCAGGGGTCATGAAGATACTAGAAGAGGACGATGACGAGGACGAGGACGAGGACACTCTGCGGAGGTCGGCTCCATGGGACAACCTCCCCCAGAGAGGAAGCGAGGGGTCGACAGGGCACGGATACACGGCAGTCCTGATTGTGCCGACAGGAGTAGGTCAGTCGTCACTAGGTGAGCTGTGCCGGGCTGACGAGTTCATGCTTGTATGCAGGCGCATCGATCGGTGGGTATGCGGGAGACGCGCTTCCTGTTGCGAAGACTATGGCATCTGTCGTAGACACCTTGATTACCCATCCTAACGTCATGAACGGAGCCTCGCTGTACTGGCCGCTGAGCAACATGCTCTACACTGAAGGTTACCTGTTGGACAACTTTGCGAGAGGGAAGATCGGTCTGCTTCCTGTGACAACAGGTTCGGACTTGTGCTTGCTCGTCCTGTGTTGGTGAGCTGAGGAGATGGAGCAGGAGGTCACAGGATCGGCCTTCTGCTTGACAAGGAAATGACCAAGGAAATGATTGAAAGGCACCTGCAGGCTGCTGATGCGGCGAGAGCTACCCTGGTGAGGATGGAGGGGAGATGGAAGCTAGATGTGTTGCAGAAGGCAGGAGGAAGTGGACGCAAGAGGAAGAGGGAGGACAAGGACAAGGACAAGGACAAGGACAAGGACAAGGACAAGGACAAGGACAAGGACAAGGACAAGGAGGGAGGAAGAGGACAAGGACAAGGACAAGGAGGGAGGAGGAGGAGGAGGAGGAGGAGAAGGAAAGCTTAGAGAGGAGGAGGAGGAGGAAAGCTTAGAGAGGAGAAGGAGGGAATCGAGGGGGGAGGGGGCGGTTAGCAGAGAACTTTGTCTCATCTTGACTTGCAATGAAGGGGATCAACGTGTGCAATTACCTTGTAACCGACGAAGAGGTTGGCGTTACAGTCGCAATGACCTCGACTGGTTGGTTTTGTGCTTGCATGTAGTTGATTGTGTTGCGATGAAGTTTGTGGCAGGCGCGTCGAGAGGAGACTTGAACAATCTCGGGACGCTTATAAGAGGCGAGAGCTGAGAAACAATTTTGATGTTGGACTCTATCTGATGGGGGCTCTTGTTACAGGTGCCGAACGGCTCGTGAAAGAGTGCAAATGCACAGCAATCGCTGTAGTTTGTAAATTTCCCGAAGATGAAAGTGATCAGGTGCTGTTGGGAGGGGATGGAATACTTTGCATCTTGACAACTTGTGTTTGCTACAGGAGATCACTCAGACGACGTCATACCGTCAGGTTGTACGTTTGTTTGATACTCCCATGTGTACGACGACGGTGGCTGAATGAAGCGAGTCAACTGCGATGTTGCTGCCTGCCATGCGTGAGATGTTGTGATGAAGAAATGCTGACAGTATGAAACAAGGGGGATGGAGTTGACCCTGTTGGTGGGATGGAAGCGATTATCAGCCACGCTATTACATCAAAGGTTGCTTCCATTTTCTGATGGAGATGAATGTGTCATGTGTTGCTCTTAGCACTACTCCTTTGGATTACTTTGAATTGTTGTTTACCCTCTCTCCTCCTCCCTCTTTCATTTTTCTCCTCCCTGAAACTCCTCCTTCTATCTCCTCTTCTTCGTTCCCAACCTCCTCCATCCATTTGTTTCCTTGCCATCGCCCTCAACTGCCGTTGACCTCGACCATTTCCTAGCCTGTTGTCAAGAACGGTTCTCATCATTGATGTTCATCTCTCAGCTTGGAGTTCCCTGTGCTCATGCTCCTGCAAACGAGATTGAAGTCGAGATCGGATATTCCGTATCCCCCAAGGTGATGATTGAAAAGATAGTTGGACAGGATTGCTCGACTTTTTCGCAAAGACCTTCCCTCTCAATCTCTTAGGGGCACATTGTTAATCTGGTGTATGCTGCCATTTTCGAGCCAAAAGTCTTGCAGATGCGCTGTTTTTCCATGTCGACATGACAAGTTCTTTGTTGGGAAGATTGAAATGCATTTCCCCCCATCGTTCATTTTTGACGGCTGTTGCGTGTATGAGATTGTGGTTGCTTGCGAGAGGAAAATTTGTTCAAATGGGCATCCACGTTTGTGACTTTCTTGGTTGAAAGGTTGCAGCAGAAGAAATCGGTTTCACTTTTCTTCCGTGTGTCCTTGCATACCTTCATCGTGCCCCAGTCGTTGTCCCCCCTGAGGTAAGGAGAGGATTAAAATCTAGAGCCTGCACGAGATAGGGGGAGGAGGGAGAAAGGAGAGCAGAGGGAGGAGAGGGAAGGGAGAGGGAGAGGGAGAGGAGAGAAGGGGGAGGAGAGGGACGGGAGGGAAAGACAGTTTAGAGGACAAACATAAAGCAGAGAAGAATGAGAAACGAAAGGATAGGAGGAAAGGAGCTAGCGACGTATACGAGTGAGACGTGTGTTGATTAGAAAGGAAACGCATCTCACGGTATCACGCAAGATCAAAAGATGTTCACTACCAAAAAGATTGAAGAGCCCTGCCATACCAAACAATCTCGACATCCATGTATCTTCGTAGACCACGAAGAATTCAATGCGATTCGTCACATTAACACAACCATCACTTCAGCAAAACTCTCACACCAACACAGAGATACCACAACTCCACCAATGCAATGAAAGCGATTTTTGCTCTGCCCTCTTTGATTGATGTTCTCGTTACAGGACCCCCGCGCCAATCGAGCAATTTGGGCAAGAGACGTAGACGCTGTGATTATACCTGCCAATGCTGCCGGAGGCCTTGGGACGATCTCCCTGGGACTGCAAACAAAGTCAATAAGTTTTCCTTCCCCTCCCTCCCTCCCTCCCGCTATTTGTGCATCCCGCCATCCTGCCATCTCGCCCTCCCTTCCTCCCTCCTTGCTTCTTGCTCCTCCACTGCCCTCTTGTGCCTCAAACGGAAAGGTTCACCAGCGCTCTGACACACGTTTGCTTCCTCCACAGTGCGCTTGTCATCGCTGTTGAAGACAACAAGACCAAGATGCAAGCCGAGCCTGAGGACCTTGCTTTGGACTGTGTGCGAGTGAGCAGGTAAAAGGAAGTTTTGCGCTCCCAGCGTGCTCAAGTCATGGCATCAGCTACCTTGAAGCCATCGGAATGCTCGCCGCTCATCGCGCAGGTAGGGACTTGAGGGGTTGAACAAGTTCAAACCCGTGTGGGAAGAATAGGGAGCAGCAGCAGCAGCAGCAGCAGCAGTAGCAGGCAGCAGAATGCAAGACGAAAGAGCAGAAGCAGAAGGTAGCAGAGGAAGAAGAGATGGTGGCAGTGAAAGATGAGGCGGGGAAAGAAGCGAGGAAGTACCAGCACCAGCACCAGCACCAGCACCAGCACCAGCACCAGCACCAGCAACAGTACCAGCACCAGCACCAGCACCAGCACCAAGCTGTTTCCAAGTACTAACACACGTACACTAGGCGTCAACCCGGTGTCGCTGACTTCCAACGTTCCTTCTATCGCCAAGCTTGAATGAAACCTGCTTGCACGAGAATATCAGAGAGAATGGCGAGATCTCAATGGGTATTTCTCGACTTGGATACGTGCAACGAGGCGAGAGGAGAGGAGAAGAGAAGAGAAGAGACGAGACGAGGCGAGACGAGAAGAGAAGAGAAGACAGGAGGGGGTGACGAGATGGGATGCAATTCGATGACAACGAGAAAATGCACTCCTCGGAGTCTAGAAGAAACAAGACGGGGAGGAGGGGAAACTTGGCCAGGCGACGATGTAGTGAGAGGAGAGGAGAAGTTATGCGAGAGAGAAAAGGAGACGAAGAAACGATCAGAGGAGAGGAGAGGAGAGCAGAGCAGAGCAGAGGAGAGGAGAGGAGAGGAGAGGAGAGGAGACTGGAGAATAGGGGGATTGCTCATAAACGCGATATTTATACAAACAGTTCTCGTGATGATTATGAAAACAATGATTAACATCCCAACAAGGAACGGCTATTCTACAACAAGAAGCAATTATTTTACACTCTACACGCTTTGTGGCGAGGTTGAAAACATTTCTACAATCACAACCTGAATGACAACTTCTCTCTATGCCGACTCACGAAGTTCCCACCTTGGTCGATAGAAGGGGAAGAAATGGTTTCCCCGACCAGCATCACTATCCCATATCCTCTCCCCTGGATGAAATACCCTGACCTGTCGATTGCATGCTTGGCTGCGTCTGACTCCATTTCTGCTGACGAGTCAGCGTCCTCTCCTAGCACTGCTGGCTCTGATCTTGACCTCCTCCTGCCTCCTGTATCCCATCTTGCGCTTGCGGTGATCGGCATGCAACCAGAAGAGGATGAGGACGATCCCATATCATTGCCATGATGATCGTCTACACAAGATAGCGAGCAGTGTCTTGGGAAGGATGATCTTCCTCCTTTGCTGAGCATGACAGCAAAGAACGCGGCGACCGCGGTCGGAACATGAGTATCGACGCCTTCCAGAAGAGACGAGGTGGACGTGGAGAACGAGAAAGAAGAGGAGAAAGATAGGACGGAGGAAGGAGATTCGATGCTATCTTCCGTCGACCCTTGCGATGTGCAGGAAGAGGAGCGGAGGAGAGGAGCGCGGAAGTACGGAGGAGCGCGCATGGGGTGGAACAACTCAAGAAGCTGTACAGTCGCATGACGTCAGCAATGAAAACTAGCTTGTTGGCTGGGTTTAGTGATTCAGAATGTTCCGTGGATCATTACGGAATGAACTCACTGATAATCGTGGATTTGGTGGGTGGGGTTATTTGACGGACTAACACACGTAAAGAAGGGATTTCTAAAAGGCATATATAAAGGATATTTGCTGATGGACTGGAAAATGTGTGGTAAAGTATTCTCTCAATCGAAAAAGATCGCTTTCCAGAGTCGGGAATCACGACCTACTCGTTCGAAAGCTTTCGGGGCCCCAAGGACCCCTGTCCAACAAATAAGACCTGTTCCATCACCTTCGAAAACTTCTCTTTTCGATGGTAATGCGGGGCTGCGATCTCTTTCCCCGTGACCGGAAGCGACCATCGGCGTCACGATCCGACCAACGGAATCCACCGGCATTACCCCCACCCCCCTTTCATCAGGGTTCCACCCCACTCTCACAAAGAGAGAAAGCGCCTGCCAAAACTTTAGATTGAGTCCCCTCCCGGGGCGGGGAGTCAGTCCGGCGGAGGAGTTAAACCGCCTCCTTCAAGACTCCTGAGAGCCCCGGGGGCCCGCGGTGGGGCGCATGACTGCCTCTTCCCTCCCGCTGTCAGCATATCCCTGCCAGAACTTGGCACCGTGACACCGCCCAGGCTTGTTGAGTTGGACGGCGACCGGACGCCAGTCGGTCCCGAGTCACTGTCCTGGTACCGTACGGTACTGCACTTTCTTTACTCAAAGTTAAGTTAAAGATCACCCTTGTACGAGCCTCCGAGGACAATCCTCGGATCCGATCAGGAGAGTCGAGGAAGCTGCGGCTTGACCCTGACTCTGTCGCACGTGTGCCGCTGTCGCGGCGGCCGCAACTCGGATCCGACGGGGGCCTGCCTCGGCGGATTTCCAACTTCAAGCCTTCAAGGCTTCGGACTTGGCCGGCGCGGCGGCCCGTAGTCGGCGTCAGAGGGCCGGGCTACGAGGGCCAATCCGATGGCTGATCGGACTCGACGGTCCGATCGGATCGGACCCGGCGGCGCCGCCGCGTGTTGACTAGCACGCCGCAAATTGAGATTCGAGAAGACAACTTTGATCGCAATTCTGCATTACGGTGGCACGACTGCCATCGGACGGTGTCCGGGGCCGCCGCCGGGCCGGGCGGCGATCGGACGGTGAGCCTGCAGTGCGGATTCAAGTAGCGGCTGCAACAAACTTGAAAGATTGCCAGCCTTATTGACTCTGAGTCAATGAGCGCTCACGGCCGGCCTCGGGCCGGGCCAGGATCCGATGCCGATCATCGATCCGGGTCCGACCTTACCCGGACCGGGATCCGGGACTCGCCGGGCCGGGCCGAGGATCCGGGACCGACTTGCCAAATTGAAAACACTGGCCGCACCAGTAGTGATCGGGCCGGCAGCGGAGGTCCGTCAGTTGAAATGCTGGTAGAACTGAGGGAAGGGAGGGAAGGGAGGGAGAGAAGGAGAGAAGGTGACGCGGGTGGAGTGAGAAAGGAGAGGACAGGGTAGGGGATAGAAGTCCAATGGATCTGAGGGATGTGGGTAGAGCAGAGGAGGCTCTCAACAACGCAACTTTGGCGACGGTGCTTGTAGATGACAAAGAATGAGCGACAAAAAACTTCAACCGGGAGATTGCAATGACTCGATGGTGCAGATGAGAACCTGATGTTGTTCAGCGGAGCTTGAGGATGTTGACTCCGAGTTGAAAGGATTCAGAAGACCTCGGGAGTGAGTTTGGTTGTTCGAACTGCAAGTGCGAGTTGGGACAAGAAGCTTTGTAGAGGATGGGACCAAAGAAAGGAGCTGCGGCAGGAGGAAAGGCGGCAAAGAAGGCTGAAGAAGCAGCAAGAAAGGCTGAGGAGGAGAGGCTGGCATTCCTGGCTGAGCAGGTGAGAGGCTGAGAGGACTGACGGCGTCTGCTCCAGCAAGCTGAACGTTCACGTGAAGGAACGGTTGGAGCGAGAGAGAATCGAGAGAGAGGAGGAAGAAAAACGTCTGGCGGAAGAGAAGCGCCAGGTGAGCTGTTGGAGAGGATGCTGTCTTGAGTAGAATCCTGCCTGTCAGTGCTCTGACGAGACGACAGTGGCTGGAAGTGGAAGGGCGGAGGCTGCAGGAGGAGAAGGACGATTTGTTCCCCCTGCTGCAGATGAGAGCGCATCAGTTGGTGGTGGAGGAGGCCGGGAGGAGGGAGCAGGAGGAGTGGCACAACTTCCTTGCTTGCACTCACCTCCCGGATGTTCGCAACGACGCAGATCTGAGCACTTACATCACGTTATGGTCGACATCTTGCCTGTGGAACATGCTCGGCAAGGTTGTCTGACCTGATATGCAGGCGCGAGGATCCAGTCCCAGATATCCACACGGCTCTGAAGGAGGCGCAGAATGCAATAGAGGTGATTCTCGGGCTCGAGAAATTGCTGGCAGTCGCTGTGGTGAGCGGTGCCATGCTGAGGGTAGGGAGGAGCCTGACGCACGTGATGCAGTCGAAGAACGAGGAAGAAGCTCTGAACAAGTATGAGCAGTTCATCAAGACCCTCCAAGATCTCATCCTTATGAAGCTCGACCATGTGTGTACAGGGCTGCTGCTCTGGCCTGTTGACACCGCGCATCGTTGACATGTCAGAGCAGGCAACGGCCAAGATCCTAGAGAATCTCGACGACCACGTGACGAAAGATAACATCTGTCAAATCGACCTCTCTACAGTGCTGCAGAAGTACGGCATGTGGGTGAACGTCGCCAAGAATCTAAGGCTGAAGAACATAGAGTATCCTTCCCTTGGGTTGCACACCGATATCCCCCGCCCCATCATCCTTCAGACTGTTGCTGTTCGGATGATGCATTTCAGGAAAGACATTCTGAGCAGCCCTTCACAGGCAGAGGACTTCTTCACCATCGGCGGCATCCTCTACATCGAGGTGCTGGAGGTCCCGGACAGGCCCAAGGCCATCAAGTCGCACGTCTCGGAGGCCAAGGACTCGGGAAGATGGATGATAGTCAAAATCACTTCGAGCAGCGGGGACGTGATACGGCAGGTGTATCCTCCCATCGACCCTGTGACGGGCCTCGTCCAAACCATCGGCATCCCCCCCATGCAGGTCAAGTGGCACCTGCCCCAAGACGTCCTCCTCCCCTCCGGCGACGCTCCTCGCCTTGGGTGGTGGGAGCACGAGAAGAAGGAGTGGAGCGACGACGGCATCACTGACGTTTCGCTCGAGAGCAAGGACGGCGAACGTATCCTCAGCTTCTCGACACTGCACCTGACCACCATCGCCATGCTCCAGAGTCGCTGGTCCTGCTTCCCCTTCCAGTCCTGGATGCTGTACCCCACAGGCACAAACCGGGCAATCCTCAGCGTCGACCTCAACGGCGACATGACGATCAAGTTCGAGATCGGAGCAGGGAGGTGCAGGCTGGTATGGCCGGAGGACGAGTCGCTCAAGGTGCTGAAGGAGAAGCCGCTGCCTGCCATGGAGATGCTGAAGAAAATGAAGTTCCACGGGTTAAACCTCATCCCCATCGACGAGGACGCGGAGAAGATCAGTGAGAGACCTTGGAGCCTCTCTTCTCTCCCAGCACCCCCCTTAGCACCTCCTCTTCCTCCTCCTCCTCCTCCTCCTCCTCTTCCTCCTCCTCCTCCACCTCCTCCTCCTTCTCCACCTCCTCCTCCTCCTCCTCCTCCTCTGATCGCATGTTCCCCAGGTACAGACAAGATGGACGCCGTGAAGTGCCTGAAGCATCGGGCGCTGGAGGAGAGGGCGTGTGCTGGGCTCAGCCTCCTCGCTCCCTCTTTCTCTTTGTGTCAGAGCCCTCTCAACCCTACCATCGGCCCTATGGAGCTGCTTGTACGCGTCTCTCAGACTACCGACTTCCGTAGCCTTCCACTCCACTCCAGTACGTCTCCCTCCCTCCTCCTCCTCTTCCTCCTCCTCTTCCTCCTTTTCTTCTCTTGGCATCCTCCCCTCTCCCGTCTCCCCTTCTTTCCTCTCTCCTCCATTCTCTCCCGCCCTCCTATCTCCCTCTTGCTCCATACCTCTTCCTCTTCGTTTTCCTCGTCCTCGATCTCTTCATCTACCTCGTCCTCTTCATCTACCCGTACCTCTACCTCTACCTCTTCCTCCAATCTTCCGCCAATCTCCCTCTTTTCCTCTCCCTCCTCTCACCTCTTCCTCTCTCCCTGCCTCCTTCTCATCCTTACCCTGCTGAGACCTCGCCTTGTAGCCGACGAGTCTTTCCGCACCCTCCACTTCCGAGAAGCCACGGGGGAAGAGGAGCTCAGCTACTGCCTGATCGCAGAGCCCAAGGTGGACTCAGCGCAGAGCAGCGAGGACGGGAAGATCTTTGACAGCAGCGGCGTCAACGTCGCTCCTCCTGCCGTGGGACTCGAGACGAAGTTCTATCCTCTCACTGCCATCCGCGAGATCGCCGACGAGTCCGCGCTGCATCGATGCCAGGAGTCGTGAGTCGTTGCTCCTGCTCCTCCCCACTTCCCCCCTCTCTGCCTGCCTGCCTGCCTGCCTGCCTGCCTGCCTGCCTGCCTGCCTGCCTGCCTGCCTGCCTGCCTGCCTGCCTGCCTGCCTGCCTGCCTGCCTGCCTGCCTGCCTGCCTGCCTGCCTGCCTGCCTGCCTGCCTGCCTGCCTGCCTGCCTGCCTGCCTGCCTGCCTGCCTGCCCTGCCTTCAAACCACTCCCTCCCCTCTTCCTCGCTCTCACTTCCTCCTCCAGGTCTGCAAGCTTCACAGAGAGCGTCCGCGTCATGCTCAGCGGCATGCGGCTGCTCAGCTTCGTGAAGCCACCGATGAAGCCGGATACACCGAGGGAGGAGGGAGGAGAGGAAGAGAAACAGGTTGAGCTTGCTTCCGCGCTTGATTGTATGGCGATGACGACGATGGCAGGAGGGACAGGAAGAGGAAGGAGCCGAGAAGAACGAGGAAGGTCAAACCAACACAGAAGAGAGAGAGAAGGAGAAGAAGGAAGAGAAGGAGAACAAAGAAGACAAGGAGAAGGAGAATAAGGAAGAGAAGGAGAAGAAAGAAGAGGAGAAAGGTGAGTTGCGGCGGGAATCGACATGGTCAATGGTTTTGACGTGAATGTTGTCAGCACAAGAGGGGGGAGATGGAGGAGGAGAAGCGAAATGAACGAGAAACTGTGGAGGATGAAGAAGGGAAAGGAAGAGCGAGGAGACACATGTTGTCTCGAGATGCTCTTAGTCTCTTGTTCAAGAAATTTCAATCGATGTATCACAATGGAAGTGCAAACACAAGTTTCCCGCAACAAGCAATGAAGGAGGGAGAAATCGGATCTTTCACAACCTTGCGAACCTTCACAACATCTTCCAAGACTACCACCATTCCCTTCCTTTCATGCATTCTTCCTTTCATCCTCTCTGCATGCTCCATTGATAGCGGGAAAACTTTGAGGCACGAAGCAACGACTCACGCACTTTGATCGGCTCTTTAGGTACAACAAGAAACCAGAACAAATTCATCACATGTGAAAACAAGAAGGAAGCAAATCAACACAGGAGTAAACAACCTTGCTCTCCTCAGCAGTTGTCCACACTCGGTTCTCAGTTAACAGCAGGGAACACCCTTTGTGCTGCTACACGTCATTGACGGAAACTGCCAGGCAGACAAGCCTTATCTCTCCTCATGCCCTCTACTTCCCCATCTCCTGCCGTACGATAGCAGTGATCTCCGCCATCGCCTTCGATCGTCGATCTGGGTACTTGCGGAACAGATTCCTCTGATCAGTGGTGTAGATCTTCCGCTTTGCGCCGTTCTCGCACTTGTAGATGACGACGAAAATCGCACCCATCCTGTCGATGCAAGACGTCTGTGGAGGAAGAGCAGGTTAGGAGGAGGACAAATGGGTGTCCTAGGGAGCGCAAAGAGAGTTGCTCGTCATATCAACGGGAGGGGAAGGAGGCTGAGCAAGAGGTACGAAAGCTTGCTGTCTGCAAAGAAGGGGGGTCGAGGATGGCAGGAGAGCAGAGCAAATCAAGTCGTACTCTCAAACATGCTTTCGTATATCACATGTCAAGGATCCATGAAACAACAACTTTCTGCCCTCCGCTTCCCCTTCCTGTTCACCATCTTGAACATCACTGATTATGGCTGAGGACAACAAGACAGAACTCATATGGGGAATGAAAGAGTCCACCATGTTCTCGGACAACAAGTCAGGATTCACATGAATGGAACCACCATGTTACCTAAGGATACGAACAACTGACAGGGACAGCTCATATCAACTCACCGAGATCTTGGCAGAAGGAGCACCGGCAGCGACTGCTTCGCTTGCCGACCTCATCTCCTGCACATTCAAACTGATCAGAGAAGGCCAAGAAACATAGATCCACATGACGATCATGGCAGATGCACTGCTCGATGGATTTGAGCTAGCAATGCAATGCGATACATGACATTCAGAAGGAGAAAGAGAGTAGAGAGGAAGAACACGATGCTACTTTGTTCCCATCGATGATGATAATGATGAGGGCGACGAGGACAAGGACGAGGACATGAAAGACCAGGAAGGGGAGCAAAAAGACAACGAGGAGGAGGAAGACCATTGCGAGGACGAAGGACGAGGATCGCATCATGTCGATCATGAAGAGGAAGAGACCATTGTTGTTGTCGTTACCTGCCTCCCACCATCTCAGTTGGAGCAATATTCCACAACGAACTCTGCCATTATCGCACTGATCGCTACGGTCTCATCCCTACCCCCATCCTTTTCAACCGAACCCCACCCAATCTGACTACCCCCACCCTCGTGACAAACAGAGTACCCCTCATTTTGACTTCAAAAGTACCCCTATTTGCAGAGTAAAGTTTACTCCCACCTGCTCCCAAGTCACCCATGAAGATCATGACCCAGTAGAAATGACCACCCTACCCAAGTCAACAAGAACCCTGGCTTCATCTTAATGCAACACTCTCACCCCTCCCAAATACTCAAAATCACCCCCTCTTTTGAATGTCATGTCCACCCATCGATCACCCCACCCTACCTCCACGGGGAGTAGCTGACTTGCTGACTGGAGGTACCCCCAGCAAATTGCTTAGCTCTGTGGGGGTGGGGGTGGTATGCGATAGGCTCGCCTCAGTGTCGGGAGTCGCCATGATTCTAGAAGGGGGCTGTCATTGTGGGAGTGTCAGAGTGGAGGTGAAGATGGAGGAGGAGGAGGAGGAGGAGACAAGATCAGTGGCAAGCAGGGAAGAAGGAGATGAACGTTGCAAAGTCAAGGGAGATGGCAATGGGAAGTCGAGCAAGAGGAAGAAGAAGGTCATCTGTTACGATTGCAATTGCTCGATATGTTACATGCGGCGAAACACGCACTTCGTCGTCCCGCTATCCAAGTTTCGAATCGTTCAAGGCGAGGAGAAGCTTACAACATACAGGTACAACACGCGGGTGGCAAGGCACACTTTCTGCTCTATTTGTGGGATCAGCAGTTTCTATTATCCTCGATCGAACCCTGATGGAGTTGCCGTCACGCTATGGTGCTTAGACAAGCGGATCGCAGAAGACGAAGACTTTGATGTGGAGATCAGATATTTCGATGGGCTGAACTGGGAACAGAACATTGACAAGTCTGGGATCTCAGAGATGTCCAAGGAATAAAACAAGTCTAGGTTGTTACTGAGTTTTAGAATGTCCGATTGATGCTCAACCATGCTCAACCATGCGGCCTGGTTGCTCTCAGGAGATTCAGGCTGCGATACTCTGCATTGTCCTGTGAGCAGATTACTCGATGAGATGCTATGTCAAAGATGGGACTCAACCTGAGTCAATCCGTGCAACGGAATCTGGACTACTTCCTCCAATGTCAGGCCTTCTTCGGTGAGAATTCTCTTCAAGAAATCAGGAGAGCTGCACAGTTTCCAGTCAGGCAGGCATCAGGCAAGGATAGATCGATATGGTGCATGTGAGCGTTGCGTCATAACATGGTTCAAACACTGACAACTTGCCTTCTTTTCAAGAGTTGCCCTCCTGCAATGAACACAAACGTAGCGTTTTTATGTTGTGCGCAGAGGCTCCGAACGATGTCACGAACGTAGCCCGCATATGGCAACTGTGCAAAATGCGATCACAGCAGGAAAGACTTGCAGCAATCACAGACTTTGAGGTTCTTGCCGAAAGGAAGGTTTGAGACAACATGGGTTACAGGCATCTGCAATGCGGTCAGAAGATGCTAGGAAAGGGAAAGTAGAGAAAGTGATAGCCCAAGGGGAAAAGAGACAGAGAAAAGAAAAAATGCACTACGTTGCTCAGAGGTGGCAGGCTGGCGGACATCGGTGAACTCGAAGCCTGGAGAAAGAGTGAAAGGAAGTCGTCGATTCCTTGTCAAAGAATTCACAACAATCTGAGCATCGCCTCACCAGCAAGCTCTCCCTACTGTCGTGTTGAGCAATTACACAGCCTTCCTCTAACTGATACGACTTTCGAAGAAACCCTCCTCCCCTTGTCGCATATCCCACTGTTTCCAAATTTTTCCTTGCCTGCAGAGTTCAATCAGTCACAACCAAACGGTTCAAAGTCCACCTGCATTGCCATCGATGGATTAATCTCAAATCCCACAGCATTCAGCCCCCTTTCTAACGCCTACAGAGAACTGAGGTCAGACCCACAGAAAAATCGAATCACCAATTGAGCTGTGCAGGCAATCTCGAAAGCGAGGAGAGAGCAGGGTGGAGGCATTCATTTTTGATGCTTGCTCTCCTAATCTTAACCAACCTCCTACACACCCGCACATGCATGTAGATACTCTTACAGCGTAGAGGATCGTTCCTGAGCCACAGCAAGGGTCCAACAGCAAGTCCCCTTCCCTTGCGCCAGCGATGTTCACCGCAGCTTCTGCGATCAACAGCGGAAGAGCAGACGAGAACTGTGAGTTTAGAGTGACTTCCAACGAGCTCGAAATCTCCTGCTTCACTTACCTTGCAGGGCCTTCTCGACCACTCCACCTCTGAGAGAGATCTCTGTGCATGATTGTGGGACCACGTCGTCAACCCGAGCAGATATCCTTTTGAAGACTCCAACAAGGTAAACAGGAGATTCGGCTTGTCAAAATTAGGAGCTCCAACGATGCAGCGGGCAAACATGGCTGAGATCTCCATTCGACTCCTCCGCTCTCCGTCTCCCTCCTGCTCAGACGATGTCTTCAAACGCTCTACATGGAGGTCCCAGCCGTCACAGGCGAGCGTCCATCCACCAACCTCTTCTATAAGATCCTCTACCGTCTCGTGGTGCGCAGACAAGGGTGCGATCTGAGCACGAACGCACGTCATGGCCTCGAGAGTGTCCGTGGGGACGGCAGCAGGGGATTTCCAAACAAACCTGTTGCCCTCATACATTTGAGTCACTCCTGAAGGGATCCCAAACGTGTTCCTCACTTCTGCTTCACTAAGTTCTCCCCACTTGGGCTTCTTCCCAAGGATCAGAATCCTTTGACCTTTGTCACCGATCGCCCCTCCATAGCTCTTGAGAAAATGCTTAGCATACTCGCCGTCCACGTGGGGGAACTTTCCTTTCCGGGCTGTGATCTGCTGATTTCCCCGCACATGAAACCTCCTAAACTCACTCCATGACTGCAGATCCTTTCGGCGGCAAGGTGAAGAGGGATGCAAGAAAGAAGAGCTCTTCTTCAAGATGTGTGGGCTCGTTATGAAACAACTCACATGCCCATGGGAGCCTGAGACGCAGCGGAGCAGCTCCAAAGAGATGCAGCATGGCAGGAGCATCCGTGCTCTTACTTGCATCCTCCTCTCCTCCAGTCTCCCTCCACTGCTTCCCCTCGCGCCATCCCTAGCGACTGCCGTCATTGCGCTGCCACTAGTCGCATTGTTGTCGTCCTTGTCCCTCATCTCCACTCATGCCCTGCAAGATCTCCCCAGGTTGACGGTTATACTCGTTACAAATTGCATGACTCAGGTGGTACGTTTTAATTTGACTACCGGTAATTTTCTTCTCAAAAAGAGGGGTAATTACGATGGCGGGGACAGAAAAAGCGTGATTCGTTCGCATCATATCAAGGGGTGGGTAGTAGAACCTACCCATAGCACGAAAGGGGGGTCAAAGGAGGGTGGTCAAATGAAGGGGAGCTTCAAGGGGGTTTGTTGCTATGGCGGGGTACCAAAAGGGAGCGCCATGGGAGGAGGAGGTGGAGGAGGAGGAGGAGAAGGAGAAGAAGATACAGGACAGAGAGAGGCGGAGGAGGAGCAGAAGTGCTGGTGATAAGAAGCATTGATTGGAAGGGGTGAAATGGGAGCATCGGGCGCCAAACAAACACCTGCGATGAGTGGGAAGGGTTGTTGGACGCAAACAGCTTTCGAGAAACGACGTAGAACTTAAGTCTAGCGTCTACAAGCACATCACAACTGCAATGCAAACTCCCGGTGTCTTTGAGGTGGAGCAGATCTGGACAGACTCTGAGGACAACTACTCGGAGACGCTTAGCATCGCTGAGAATGAGCAGGTGCATGAGTGGACAGGTCAGCGCCAAGGAGATGAAGGCCCTGCCGCAGGGATGGCCGATGCAAGCCTGAACAATGACTGGGAGCAATCAGGAAGAGACTTTATGATTGAGCTGAGTGGTGACAACAGCGACAATGCAGAGAATTCATACATCGGTACCATAGCAGATGGCCAGGACGTGCCGAGTGGTTCACAATACGTTCAAAGCTCCAATGAGGAATCGGAAGAGGACATGATTGGACTGGCGATTGCTGGGGCTGTTGCTGGGGCTGTTGCTGGGGCCATGGCAGGGACGTTTGCGAACGATGGGGCGAATACCAATCCACCGTTGCTGCATCAAGGGAACCCACAGAATGGTGAAAATGAGGGAGCGGCGTCAGAAACTGTGACCAGGACAGGCTTTGGAACCAAGACATGGAGAGATGGGAGCAAGTATGAGGGAGAATGGCTAGACGGGAAGATGACAGGTTTCGGGAGGATGCGTTGGGCGGACGGCAGAATTTATATGGGGGAGTGGCAAGATAATCGTTGTGAGGGTAGAGGCTTGCTCACTTACAAGGATGGGAGGCGGTATGAAGGCGAGTACAAGTGTGACAAGATGCATGGGAAAGGCGTGTATGAGTGGTCTGAAGGAGCGAGATACGTCGGTGACTACTTCGAGCACAAGAAGCATGGTAGGGGGATCATGATATGGAAGACTGGGGGGCGCTATGAGGGAGAATATGTGAACGACAAGATGACAGGGTATGGGCTGATGACCTGGGCAGACGGTCGCCGATACGAGGGTTACTGGCTTGAAGGCAGGTGTACAGGAAGGGGAACGACGACTTTCAAGAGTGGTAGCAAGTACGAAGGGGAGTACTTCCGCGATAAGATGGATGGACACGGTTTCTACTACTTTGCAGATGGAAGAAGGTATGAAGGCAGGTACCAATCTAACCAGAAGCATGGGAGAGGCGTGTACATGTGGACCGACGGGTTGATCTTCGCTGGAGAGTGGAACAAGGGGTCTCCGAGCAATGGAATCGTTCTGTTTCCAGGAGGGGAGTGCGCAAGGAGTCAAGCTGCCCATTCTGGATGCTGTCCAGACGTGGCTGTACAGAAGCTGAGGGAAGAGGCGCTGGAGTGGATATGCAACATCGACCCAACGTACATGTCAAAGATTGATGAGCAAGGATCTCAGAGTGTCGTGAAGAGCGTGAGGAACGTGAAGCAGGCGAAGAATATGATGAGAGAGATGCTGTCAAGAGGGTCGAGGAAGTCGCAGGCGCACGACTATCAGACGACTGCCTTTCATAACGTCTCAGCTGTGGATGATCAAGGATCAACCCCCACGTCTGGCAACTCCGGCGCCTTTGCATCCAGGTTTTCCCATCTGAGCAGAATGTTCCATCGAGTACCTCCAGAGACAGAAGCAACTTCTAGAGCAGCGAGCGAGAATGCCTCGTCGGGACACTGTCGATACAGGCATGACGGGACACGGACGACAGTCACTGGTGGAAGGAGCAGGGACGGGAAGTACAGGATAGGGTGGAGGGCCACTGAGCTGAAAGAAGGTGACCTTTGGTTTTTCTTTGGAAGCCTCCTGGACAGGGATGGAAACCGAGAGGGTTTGACCACTTCCTCGCCGCTCTACGTAGCATGCAGAGATGGTCTCCTCGACGTCATAGTCTGGTACCTGCGGGCTGGCTGTGCAGATTTGGAGACAAGGTTCGAAGGAGGAAGGACCCCTCTGCTGGTAGCGGCTGCTTCTGGGCGCCCTGAGGTTTGCATGTCAATCTAGACCTTTCTTCTTCTGATCCACTCCTTGTCGAACTCCTCGTACTCGCCATTAGTCCCTACCTGTCTCTTCCTCTTGTTCCATTCCCTTCCAGATAACGCCCGATCCCTCTGAGCTGTGTTGCATACTTGTTCCTTTGCGTTGGTAGCTCCTCACGTTTAACTTCAGGTCGTCCTGTACCTTCTTGACAAGGGATGTGATACCAGTGTCGTTGACAACGACGGCAAAAGTGCCCTGGAGCTTGCGTGCGAGGCCGGATGCAGCCGAAGTTCGCATGCGCTTGCTAGGAAGTGCACGTCAGAGAGGATCTTGGAGCTGTTTGCGCAGCATCTTGCTCTGATCAAGACGGAATCGGAGAACTCGTCGACCTCCGATACGACGAAGTTGATGCTGGACGCGATTTTGAGGGTGTGGCTGACCTGGAGCATCGACAAGTCTTTCATGGTCAAGCTGAGCGCAGACAGGACAGCGATCGAGTTTGTTGTACAGTACTGCGTGTCACAGCACCGCCTCTGCAAGGCGGCGATCAACTTGCTACAAAGAATCATACTGATATCAAAGGATAATGTCAACAGCCTAGTCATCCTGGAGGTCATCCTGGCCCGCGACATCGGGATGGCTGAGCCATTCAACCTCTTCTGGAGCTGCGATCGCAGTTTCAGCATCGTCGAGGGCCCGACTGAAGAGATTCAGGCGACAGAGAGGAAGTCGAACGAGGAAGCGGAGCTGGGTGCGATGCAAGGGGGGAGGGAGCTTGTTCAACATGCGACGGAGGTCGCGGGCTGCTTGCGAGAGATCACAAGGGACTTCATCTCCTCGATCAAGGTCTTGTACATCTTCAGCAACCACTCACTCTCTACTATCCCGAGCATCGTTGGGGTCTGTCGCTTCCTCACTGAGCTCCAAGTCGAGGACGTCAAGCTCCAGGCGCTACCCAGCTCCCTTTCAGCTTGCACTAACCTCACTTCCCTCACCGTGATGAACTGCTGCATCAGCATCTTCCCGTCCGTCATTGTGAAACTCAGACATCTCATCGCGCTGAACCTTGTTGGCAACTTGATCCGCATTGTCCCTTCCTCCATCCGCGCTCTGCAGTCCCTGGAGACCATCAACTTGTCGTCCAACGTGATATCAACCGTCCCGCATGCCATGACAGCTTTGCAATCGTTGCAGGAGATCATTTTTAGCGACAACAAGCTGAAACTATGCGATGTCAAATTTGAAAAGATGCAGTCGCTGCGTGTCATGGACGTCAATCGTAACAGAGGCTTTGCATTCTCTGTCAAGTTGCCGGGATCTCAGTTTTTGACCAAGTTGTCACTGTCTGGAACAATGTTCCGTCATGCAGACGACACGACGAACTCGCTTGCCTTCCCCACTCTCAAGTATCTGGACTTGTCTCACAACAACATGAAGAGAATTCCAAAGTTTGTGTGGGGCTGCAAAGAGCTCAACATTCTGCACCTCAACAACAACAGGTGAGATGTCACGAGCCCACTCATCAGTGTCTGATCTTGTTTGTAAAAGCATCGAAGGTCTGCCGTTGGAGCTGGGAGAGCTGCAAGAGTTGAGATACCTGAATCTTGAAGCAAACAACATCTTCTTCCTACCGCCAAGGTAATATGTCATCATCGTCGAACCTTTGCTTTATGTTCTTGCACAGCGGTGTTCTTTGTTTGTATAATTCCTGCATTGTATAGTCTACTTGTCCTGTGTACGTGTACGTGTATGCCAGAGATCTTAGTCAGGATTTGTCCTGAAAATCTGCTTGTTTGTTTCGTTCCTCACTTCTTGCTCTAGCATCTGCAAGACCAAGATAATAGCGAGCAAAGGACTCTGTGTGGAGGGGAACAAACTTCAGAATCAGCTGTCAGTCCAGCTGAACTCGTCCATTCCCTCCTCTCCCAGTAAGGACGAGCGGAAGCAAGACCTTCAGTACGACGACGTGATACACTTACTGGATGACCTGTGGGACCTGGAAAACGCCAAACGTCAGGTTGCAGCTTGCTTTGTGGCAGTATTGACGATACTGACTGAAACATGAAGATCTTTTTGATGACAGTCGTGGTCCATGGCCCGGTGGATGAAGATTGCAAGACTGACTTGCTGCAAAGTTTGCTGCAGCCAAGGAACAAGAAGGGCATTGAGATGCTACGGGTGTTCAGCAAGGCCGAGCATCGTGCAGAGAGATCGCAGCGCACTGAGTCAGAGAAGCTTTTCTCCGTCTTCATGTCCGACACTTTCGACGTTGATGGAAAAAAGGTGCTCAGAGATCAAACCATCCCTTCCTCCTCTTCTGTCTCATCAGCACTGCTTCCTGCTATCCCCTCTCGTTCCATCCTTCCTCTCCATGCTGCCCTCTCCTCTCTCTTCTTCCCTTGTCGTCTCATTCTTCCCTCTTACTCTCTTCCTCTTCCCCCTTCCCCCCCCCTTCCATTTCCACGGCCTATCTATTCCTGTGCTTCTCCACCAGTGACTCGGCAAGGAAGAGGAGGGGTCTCCATCTTTCTCACCTTTTCCATCAGATGTTCGTGCAATTCGCCTCCACCAACGATCGTGTCCTGTCCACAGGACAGAGCAATGACATGATGGCGACGGCACATGAGCATTTACTCTGCAGCATGCTGCCTTGCCGGCAACTTCCCATCTTCGTCTGGGATGTCTTCCAACCTCTCCAGGAGGTCAAACGAGCGGCCGAGCGTTTCCTGCAAAGAATCTCGGAATGCTGGTGAGAGAAATGTCATCACATGTGTTGTTGCCCTCCACCACATCTGCCACCCGCCCTTCACAACATCTGCCCCTTCATTTCTCTCACATCATAATCATCATCACGATCATCATCACCATTACCATCATCATCATCATCATCATCATCATCATCATCATCATCATCATCATCATCATCATCATCATCATCATCATCATCATCATCATCATCATCATCATCATCATCATCATCATCATCATCATCATCATCATCATCATCACCCTCATCACCATCACCCTCACCATCATCACTACCACCATCATGTTCACACGTGGTCTGCAGCTCCAAGAGGTGCGCGGATGGAGTTTTTGCAGCATCCAGCAGCTGTAAAGGGTCTACCAAGCATCCCTTCAGCCAGGACTTCGGCATCATCCTCGTCTGCACTACTGACAGCAGGGAAGCGAACAGCTCGCAGAGAGGGGTGGCAAACTCTGCAGAGATTGTCAAATTCTTCACGCACTTTGAACATCGAAGTCGCGCGAGCGAAGCATCGTCGTCGTCATCATCATCATCCTCCTCCTCTTCCTCCTCCTCTTCCTCTTCCTCGTCCCATCGCCATCATCATCTTCGCCAGCAAGACGAGGGTCGATTCATCCCGTTTCAAGTCAAGTTGTTCCTCGCCTTCGACAAGCATCTCAAGGTCTTTGCGAGCGTTTCGTTGCAACAGCAAGGGCAGCAGGCCTGCGCGGTCAGGAAGGTTCACTTACGGCAGGACATTCTCCTCCTCTGCAAGGACATGCTGTTGCGGGATTCCTCCTTCCCCGACTCGCTCTTTCCTATCAAGATGTTCAGCTTCGTCAACCATGTTAAGCAGCGCATAGACAACAGAGGGGACAGGTTGATCCCTATCAGTGAGCTAAGGGAGACAGCAAGGAATGTCTTCGGCATCGTCGACCCTCTTCAGTTCTCCCAGTGCCTCAGCCTTATCTGCGATCTAGCGCACGCATTTATCCTCCCTTCCTCCTTCCGCGTGTCGAAGGAGCCCAGGGTCGTCGACAAGTTCTCTCGCCTCCTCGGTCGTCAGGCAGTTGAGAGAGACGTTCTGGTTCCGAAATGCGACTGGATCCCGTCCGTTCTGTCCTTGCTTGCATCGGACAAGCACCCGCCCGTTCCTCACGGCCGCTGCCAGGTTCGCGCTCTCAATCTCATTCTCCTCCTAACTCTCTCGGCTGAGTAGGATGGTGGCGAATCTGATCGTCGACCGAGCAAGGAAGAAGACTGCCTGCCCACTGGCAGTCACAGGAGGGCATTGCTGGATCATGAACGTGTGGAGGTGAGAACATGCGGAGGTGGAGAGGCGGGTGTGTAACATGTGCAAGCAGAGGCTGCGTCAAGCTCTGCCGGGCATCCGCTGGGATGTCACCTGCGTCATCCTGTGCAGACTTGGGCTCATCTCAGTTCGAATGATAGAGGACGCGGAAGGAGATCAGCAGCAGCAGCAAGATTCTGGGCGCCAGCGTCAGTCAGGGCTGGAAGAGGACGATGGTGTAGAGGGGGATGTCCAAAGCTGGGAGGAGACTGAGCAAGGGGAAACGCTGGAGGAGGAGGAGCAGGAGGCTGAGGGATCTGAAGCGAGCCATCATGAAAGGTTCGAGCAGCAGCAGCAGCCTCGGAATGAGAGCGGGGGGGGGCAGGAGAGCTTCGAGGAGCTCTTCGACCGCCATGGCGTTACTTTACACTTGAACTTCTGACGTCTCCGTATACTGATCGGCCCGCTGAGTGTAAACTATCGAGTCACTGAGTCACTGAGTCAAATCATTTGATGATCACACTGAATTTCAGCCTGTGGAAGCAATCAACAACTGAGTCACCGAGACCTCCTGCCTACTGTAAGGCAGCTCCCCGGGCCCATCGGGCCGGGTTGACATCCTGCCGCCGGGGAACGAGGCGCGGCCCGGGCCGGGGTGCCCGGAGGCGCGCACCGACTACCGGCCCCCGCGTACTAGGCTTTGCTAGTAGTACCGTGCTGTCACCAGTTGCAGCCGCAATAGTTGTCAAAATAACGGTAGTTGCGTGTAACGGTCTGAAATCCGCCTTCCATGGCCGGGTTGGCTGGGACGTAGAGCAGAGGATGGAGGAGGGAGGGAGGCGAAGAGAGAGCTTGAAGGAGAAGGAGGAGGAGGACGTTCCTTTCATCCTCGTCCAAGATCACGCGCAGGCACTGCCATGGAGGCGGCTGCTATGGCACCTTGGGCACTGGAAGAGCAAGAGGGAGGACGCCGTCTTCCTCGGGGCAGCGGTGGAGAACGGAGACAGAGCGGAGGTAGGGAAGCAGCTGAAATGGCGGTTTGAAAGACAGGTAATTGATGCATCGGTGATGTTGCGATCTCTGCTGCTCGTTGTCGATGCCGGCATTGCGCCTTCATGCTGATTGATGTTTCCTTGTTCTTCTCTTGTCCTTTCAAGGCACATTAGAAGAATTGAACATCATTCTCGCTCAAACACCATTCAGCTCCTTCGTGTCGTGTCGTTCTTTGCTTGCTCAGTCTCTGCCCTCCCCTGTCTTGTCGCATCTGCTGTCAAGCTATGCTCAACTACGAAATCATTCTGCCCCTCACCTCGCTTCACAGAGAATCGTCTTGGCGCTGGACATCAAGGGCTCACTGGCGACTGTTGTTGGGACGTCAAAGGACTGCCCTATCTTGCTGCTAGACAACATGTTTACCGGATCGATGCGGCTCCTGACTTTGCTGGCCCAGTCCATCACCGGGGTTCAAGAGGTCTTAATCTCGGTGATAGCGCAAGGGTCAACCATCGACGACGTGCGGGTCCTGTGCCATGAGGAGAGGATAGACAGCGAGGGACTGGATCACTTGCTCCAGAAGCTGAGCATGCAGTTCGATCTCCTCAAGAGGCAGATGGCGGTCGGGCTGTGGTGCAGCAGGGACTGTCTTGATAGCGAGAAAGGGACAACCAGGTCTGACCTGCAGCATCTGTTTGCAAACAGCATGCAGCTCCTTGAATCCATGAGCACAGAGGGCTGCCCTAACATCTTCCTCCTCACTGACGGGGTTGTCACCATGGGGAACGACCAGAGCGTCTTCCTCGATGTGGCCTCGTGCCTGAGGAGGAAGGACATCACCGTCCTGCTCTGCTACTACATGATCCCCGAGTTGAACGGGACATTCTCGCACGTCCCCGACCTTGACTTCCTGCGCAAGTTCGCTCGAGCATGCAACGGCTGCCACATCAGCATCGCATCCGACGACTTCGTTCTCCGGACTGCCATCTCCGTGGTCCTGTCACGGAGCACGCTGCTGGGCCCGAGCAGGGACTGGTTCACTGGATGGTACACGGACTGGGCAAGAGGGCCGAGCTCGTTCGGGGGGAGGGCAAGCGAAGTGAGGGTACTGAGGAAGGTGAACTTGAACAGCATGGGCGAGTGGAACGAGACGGAGAGGGCGGTAGAGGCTCGTTGCCTCGATGGCTTTCTGCTCGTCGACGTAGAGCTGAAGGAGGAAGAGGGGAGGAGGCAGGGCGAGCGGCAGGGAGCAGGGAGGAAGGGACCGGACGCTCTTGGGGTCATGATGCAGGACGGTCGCTCGTCGGCGCACGACGACATGGTGGAGAACATCGCAAGCAGGTCGAGGGATGCGGAACAGTGGGCGGCGATAGAGTTTGCGTTCCCCCTCCACGACTCTTTGGATGTTGTTTGCACGATCCGTAAGGGTGAGGGGCCAACGGACCCGGCGGGCCAACCCCTCTCGGGCTCGCAGCCGTCTGCCATCAAGGGCCTGACGGGAGTGATGGAGGTCGGGTGGAGGGCCGAGGAGAAGTTTGCGAAGAAACTGACGCCTTTCCTCGCATCGTTCTCACACGTGAGGGAGATAGTTTTGCCGTGATGGAAGTTGTGACATGTTGTTGCTTGCAGGACAAGACGCTCCATGATGTTGTGAAGCCCCACATTCAGAAGAATCATCGGAGGCGAGAAAAGATGCTTGAGAAGGTATACACAACATTCCTCTGTTCCATTTGATTTCATCTGCTGTCTTGCTTCTGTGCTGTGTTGGTCTTGTGAAGATTTGTTGCAATCTACTGGTTTTCCTTTTCTGATCGCTTTCTCAGATTGCACTTCGTCTCCTCGACTTCGTTCAAGCTCTTACAACCCTCGATCGCTTTCATCAGTGCATGTTTGCTCCCCAACTAGCATTTGCAGCTTTCTCACAGGTGTGTTGGTGAACCCTTTATTGTTGTGATTGTACTCAAATAGTTCACTTCTCTTGGTTTCTATGATTTGTTGTGTTGTACTTTGTTCTGTGTTGAGATAACCCTAAACCATATCTTGTTATTTTGTGCTATCGACTCTCTCCTGTCTACTACATTCTTCATACTCACTTTCTTGCTCTGATTGTTGTTTTCACTTGTTTCAGATGACAACGGTGGGATGGAGGACGAGGATGTCTTGTTACTTCGACACGCACAGTGTCGAGTTTCTTCTGTCGAGCAAAGTGGATTGGAAATGTCATTCCATCCATCGCGACAACTGCAGTTGTCTCGACACTTTCGTTCAGGTTAGCTCAGCTGCTATGATCCTGTTCCTGAACCAATCCTTATCCTCCCCCCCCCTCGCCCCGCCCCCCCTTTCTCCTCCTCCTCCTTCTTATCACCATCGTCATCGACATCATCATCATCATGATTATCATCCTCATCATCATCTCCATCATCTCCATCATCATCATCATCATCACCACCACCACCACCACCACCACCACCACCACCACCACCACCATCACCATCATCTCCATCATCATCATCATCATCACCACCACCACCACC
>NW_005434600.1:61536-64004 GCF_000315625.1 Guillardia theta CCMP2712 | reverse complement strand
CAAAAAAAAAAAAAAAAAAAAAAAAAAAAAAAAAAAACAATCCCCGGGCATCTTCATCATCATCATCATCATCATCATCATCATCATCATCATCATCATCATCATCATCATCATCATCATCATCACATCTCTATAATCCTCAAATCTCGCTCACGCTCTCCGCAGCTCTGCAACGACTGGGGCAGGAGCCAGCACGGCGACCTGCTTGAGCTCAGCCATGACAGCAGGAACGAACGACATTTCTGGGTCTCCTTACCAGAGCTCCGAGTCTCTTCCCAGCCATGTATCCTTCAGATCGTCCAGTCCAAGTTCATCGTCACCCTCCGGCTTTCATTCTTCAAGACGGACAAGGAGAGAAGGATTGCTATCCTCTCCTCCCTCTCCTCCTTCGTCTCCCAAGACAGGTCGGACCCTCCCCGGCTCCTCTGCGGGGATATCGCCTCCCTGCTCCTTGACCGCCATATCCTCCCCCATGCTGCTGACACTTCCTCCGAGCACAAGTTCCTCTTCCAATCCCGCCCAGGACTATCCCTGTCCTTCTCACCCTCCTACTCCTTCTCCCTCCCCTCCCAGTCTCTCGCTACCGACATGTTCCGCCTCCTCCTCTTCTTCCGCTACCTGGAAGGTTTCTTGCTGGTATCCAGCTCGGAGGAGGAGGACGGAGAGAAGCGGCGAGTGTCAGTCTCCCTTATCCTCGTCCTCCCTGCTGCAGCTCAAGAAGATGGAGCAGGAGCAGGGGGGTCAGGAGCAGGAGCAGGGGGTTCCGCGTCGCGAGGTGGAGCAGGAGCGGGAGCAGTGGCAGGAGCAGGAGGAGCCGGAGGAGGAGGAAGAACGCTGTTCCTGGAGGAAGCGGAGGATTGTGTCATCATGGAGTGTAAGATGGAACTGAACGGGTCGAAGATCAGCCTGATCTTGCACACTGAGCCGCATCCCGAGCATGTCATGCTGCGGTTGCAGCGGGCTGAGGAGGGGGAGGGGATGGGGGAGAGCGGAGAGCAGCGGGATCAGATGCTGAACCTTCCGCATGCGCTGTTCACCAAGTTCTGCGAGGAGGACCGGGATCTTGGTGTTTGGATTGCTTCACAACATATCTTGAAGACTTTCTGCGAGAGCTCAGCCAGCACGACGGGAAATCATAATCCATTCCCTCCTCCAGAGTATCCAGCAGAAAAGAATCGCAATGTTACATTTACGGTGAAGTTGTAACAAGTTTGTGCTCCACTTGTTGATCGTTTTCATGCACTTGTTTGCTCCGATGTGATGTGATGACCAGCTTGCCGTCTCTGGACCTGATTGCTTGATTGCTCTGTGACATGTTTCCCGCTGTTTCTCACGATCTCCTGCTGATCATTGATATACATAGGTTCGGCAAGCTAACGGCAGGTCAAGAGAGTACTGCAAACTACCGGTCCACCGTCTCCTCCATCACTCCCCGCTCACCCTCGAACGATGTCTGCCCGCCTTCGTCGAGCTCCGATCGCCAGCCTCCAAGTCGGCCGAGGGCGACAAGGGATCGCTTGCAGAGGCCATGGTAGACTCTACCTCCTTCGCTATCCTCTTCGAGAGTTTTCTCAAGCAGTTCAGTGGGAGTTCACACACAGCATGGAAGATATCCAAGGAAGACGCTGTTGCGATGAACGTTCAACCTGACAGCTACGTGTTTGCAAGACAACATGATTGTCCGCTGCACAACGAGACAGGTCTCATCGTCTTCGTCGTGCCTGGCAGGAGGGAGCAGGTGAGCCTGATGCTGGAGACGCCCTGCATCCAGTACAGAGCCTTCCTCGTCCCGCACATCTGCAGCATCGACACCCTGCAGCCGAACTTCCATGGCGACGGGCGGGGGGTACAGGGGCTGTTGACATCATCGCAAGGTTGCAAACTGTTCGAGATCTTTGAGAGGCAGAGGATGAGGATGAGCGCGGATAAGGGCGAGGAAGACAGTCAGCATGAGCACGCTAACGACCAGCATCTGATGTGCACGGAGTGCCTGAGGCGTCTGGTGGAGGAGGAGCAGATGGTGAGGCTTGCTCTTGTACAGGTTGCCTGTCATGATGGGAGTTGGCAGTTCTTCAATGACATGTTGCATCTCCATCAATCCTTGTACTGTGAGATTGCGTTTTCAACCCTGGCTGCTGGAAGGTATGATGGAATATTTCTTTTCCTTTCCCTCCCATTCTCCCTTGCTTCTTCCCTCCCTCTCCACTTGTTCTCTTCCTCTCCCACTCCCTCTCCCTCCTTCCCTCTATCTTTCAGTCCTTCGCTACTCCCTCCTTTCCTCCGGTGCTGCCATCCTGCCGTCTATCCTCCCTCCCTGCCTCCTCGTCCTCATCCTGTTTCTACCAGTTCCCTTCCTCCTCCGTTCCCGTCTTGCTGCCATCTCACCTCTTCCATTCTCTTCCTATCTCTCCTCTCCTCTCCTCTCCTCTCTTATCCTCTCCTCTCCTCTCCTCTCCTCTCCTCTCCTC
>NW_005434600.1:53909-61436 GCF_000315625.1 Guillardia theta CCMP2712 | reverse complement strand
GCTCCTCTCCTCTCATCTCCTCTCCCACTCCACTCCTCTCCTCTACCCTCCTCTACTCTCCTCTACTCTCCTCTCCCTCCCCTCCCCTCCTCATCTCACCCATCACAACAACAGGAGCATCCGTGACAGCGACATCTCCACATGCATGGAGTGGTGCAAGGAAGTATGCATACCCGTCAGCCCTTTCCTCCCTCTTGCTGTCCTCCAGGAAAGTTCCACAACCTCCACGGTCAGTCAGTTTGTTCTGTTCACTGCACTTTCAACACTCATCGAAAGCACTCAGGACAAGAATTGTTCTCCATCGCACAACGTCTGTCTCAGCATCCAAGAAGTTGTCAGTCAGTACATCATGCAGGTTGTCACTGAGCACTCTGACTGCGCTCCTGACATGTGAACAACCAGGTGGAGAAAGGAAAGTCGTACTTCGTCCTCGAGGCAACTTCAGGAACAAACCAGCCAGAGAGCGAGTCCTGGAGGAAGAACCAGCAGGCTGAAAAGCAAGGGGGCAGCCTTTCCCGCAGCTCCTCGCAGACAGACTCGCTCAGCGTCATGTCAGTGAGTTCAAACAACTTCGAAGTTAACAAGGAGTTGTCATATTCAATCCTCACCAAACTTGAATTCCGAGGTTGTACGTCGGGATCAGATGCCAAGGATGTAGAGATTGTGTTGTTGTGCTACTTCCCTACAAGCATCTTGTCGGCCGATGCAAGCAGCAGGCAGGCAGAGAAGGAAGAGGCAGAAAATCTTTCTTCTTGTCTGAACAAGAGCAACAAATCAAAATGGCAAGATATGCAATCAACCCGAATCCTGCAGGTCTGAGAGTTGAAAACAACAACTCATTCCCCTCCATGTTGTCTTCGCCCTTCCATAGGCTTTCTTCATGTGACGAATTGATCACCGTTGGAGATACATCTTCATGTTTGCTGATTCGATACGCCTTCCTCTTACATTTGAATTTTCCCTTGATACAAGTTTTTCCCTTGACGCATCTAAGTTTTCACCATGATGCGTGTACATTGCCTTGGTCCTTGTATAGTTTCTGAATGTATCTAAATCTTCCGCTCACTTTCGTCACAGCTCGATCAAGTACCGGACTCATACAAGCTCTGCGTCGGGGAGAGAGTGAAAGCAATCAGTGCGTACTTGACACCCTTTGCTCCTTGTTGAGATGTTTGCAGGAGGAGCAATATCTGCATGCATCCTCAGTCGAAGTTGTATCCTCTTCAGCCTTGCACCTGAGCTCCTCAACACAGTCTTGCAGCTGCTGCAGGTACAAGAGAAGATCTTGCTCGAGCTTGTTGTTGTCAGCTGATACGCGGGGATAGGAGACAGTTTGGAACAATGCGGATAGAGGGCTGATGAAGGGAAGTTACAACTTCGAACTTGCAGATGGTAAAGCATGAAACCTTGTGATGTTTGTGTTGCTGACTGAGATTTTAGGTGTAGACAAGCAGGTTTGCTATGACGAGATGATCAGAAGGCTATGTCGAAGAAGTACTCTACAGGTGACTTGGATGAAGTAATGTTGGAGATGATGTTGAGATTCCGAGTGCTCCCCATGATATCTTTCCTTGTATTTGCTCTTTCTTCATGTTTTTCATCTCATCCTGAATTTTCAACTTGTCAAGTTCACCCGGATCCAAGAAGACATGTTCATCTCTCATTTTTATCACGACGAGTGGAAAGAAAGGAGGTCCAGATCTCAACTGTACGGCGATGTCAGAGAATCAAAGGCTGTTAACAACGAGGACAAGTAAGAACTTAATGTCTTGTTTGACTTGCTTGATTGCAGTCAATCCCTCACAAGTTTTCTTGTTTTATCTCAGCAAAATTGCAGCCAACGTTGAAGGAAATGAGAAACCAGACACGAATAACACAAACACTCTAGATTCCGCACTCGTATCAAAAAGCTGTTGTCAGCAACAACAGATCTGGAACTTTGATGCAAACACCGTCGAGTCTGCATGGATTGTGGGATTTTTACCAATTTCTTACTTTCTCTCACAGACTCTTTGGCAGATTGCGCGAGTCGGCAATGATACTTGTGAAATTTCGTACCACAAAAGTTGTGAACAAGGGCCCTCATTGCAAGATATTATCAACGAGGTGAAACAGTGAACCTCTTTTGATTGTCTTTCCTCTGAGGGAAGATACATTACCCGCACCCCTCTTCCTCCTGTTGTCTTCCCCTTTCTGAACTACAACGACAACAAAGACAACAACATCATCAGCATCATCACTATTTCTATCATCATCATGATTATCATCACCTTCACCATCACCATCTCCATCATCTCCCATCGTCACCATTTCCATCATCATCATCACCATTTCCATCATCATCATCATCACCACCACCACCATCGTCATCATCAAAGGATTAGTATCTGAATTCTGTGACAGGTTCAAGAAGTCTGCCGGGACGCCAACAGAGCTGTAATGTTGAGCTCAGTGCTGGAGAGCAGAGTTCTCAACGTACAGCTACTACAATGTGAGAGCACGCATTCACAAACACGCTTGTCTTGTTCAAGTGTTTGAGCAGATGCGAGTGAGAGGAAACAAGAGCAAGTTCAGGTAGAAGAGCAAGGTTTGGTCGAGAGGAGCGTCGCAAAGTTGAGAAAGGCTGATCATTCTCCACAGAGAGATCGTTCAAGTGCATGGTGGAAGAGACGGTTGAAGAGACTTTCTTCAAGTGCAAAGTTTGCGCGACTATGAGTGAGTTTGTATCTGCTAGAGAATTCCTCTGCTTCTTTTCCTCTAGCAAACTCCTCCCTTCAGCCTCTCCTCTCCTACCCTACCCTACCCTACCCTACCCTCTCCTCCTCTCCTCTCCTCTCCTCTCCTCTCCTCTCCTCTCCTCTCTCCTCCTCTCCTCCTCTCCTCCTCTCCTGTCCTCTCCTCTTTTCTCCTGTCTCCTACCTCCTCTCTCCTTTCCTCTCATTCCCTAACTTTCCGCGTTACAGCCGTCAACGTGTATGGACGTCTCAGTGCAGAAGACGCGATGAAATTTCTAAGAACAAAAATTCTACAGCCTCACACCATCATGAACAACAAATCAGTCTTCATCTTGCAAGAATCCACAGGAAATGTCTACCTCATCACATCCGAAATTATCTCCAACAGTGAAGACAGAACGATCGACGCCCCTCAACAAGACAAGTCAGACACGTCAACCGAAATTCCTCAACAAGACAGATCAGAAGACGTCTGTGAAACAGAGGAGCAAATCAGAAAGCAGCAAGCTTCTTACGACCACAAAAAGACTTGCCAGTCTTCAATATCTCGCTCCCGCATCGTCTTCTCGCTATTTGGAGTCGATGCACCTTGTACTGACTTTCTCTGCAACTTCTCAGGGATTCTCCAGTCAGCAATTGATGACCTTGCTCAAAGGACTTTAGCTTTCATGCTGATGAGAAATCCGCAACTGAAGGTAGACATTGATGTTACAAACAAGACTCTAGACTGTCCTCCAAGAGTGCGATCCTGGTTGTCTTTGTTCTGCTGTTCGTTTATGCTCTTCTTCATTCTGCTGTTCTGTGTCCTCCAAAGAACGTCATCATCATCACCACCACCATCATCATCTCTATCATCTCAATCATCATCATCATCATCATCGTCATCATCATCATCATCGTCATCATCATCATCATCATCATCGTCATCGTCATGATCATCATCGTCATCATCGTCGTCATCGTCATCGTTGCTTTCACATCACAAACAATTTCTGTTCTGACACATGTTGCAGCTGTCACAATCTGACATTTCCATGATCGCCCCAACAAAAGCCTCAGCGGCAATCTCTGGATCCGTCTTCCTCCCCAAGCATTTTGCCTCTGATTCTTTCCTGCCCCTCTTCATCGAAAGGAGCTTGCAGAGAAATTTCTTCCCGCTGTGTGTTGAGAAGAGTACAAGAAGTCCATCATTCATGATGCTTGATGAACAAGAAATCGCTGACAAGTCAGAAGAGAACAGAGAAGATGCCAGCAGGTTCTCGAACAACTGCCCCAAGATTCTTTTCATCTATGCACATCAGGTGACAATTCAACACGCTTTGCCTGTACATCTCACCTGAACCATCGTCGCATTCAACAAACATCCAGTTGTTTCTGACATTCACATATTCCACAACTGACACTTCTTCCCCCATTCTCAACCTTGTTCTCCGCGCTGAACTTCTCCGTTCCCTCTCATCTCCACTCTTTCTTCTCTTTCCGTCTCTCCCCTCCCCATCCTCCTCCTCTCTTGCTCTTTCTCTCATATTTTCTCTTTTTGTCACTTTTGATCCTCTATCATCCCATCTTTCTCTCTCCCCCTTATCTCCATCCTCACCTCTCAACCCCATGCTTTCCTCTCCTCCCGTTTCTCTTTTCTCATCTTCTTCCTCCCCTCAGGATGACGAGAATGAGTTGTTGTCGAGACATCACGCGGCGAGCATGGCAAGAAAACCTCATCATCTCTCCATATCCAACAGGAACTCCATTGCTGATGTTTCACCGCTCAACGTTCATTCTCCAAACACCGCCATCGCTCAAACAAAGTTCAACCTCGGCAATGGACTGGCCCTGTTTGAGTTGCAGCTGGCAGCCAGGCCGACTCACGTGCCAACAAAGGAGGAGGAGGGCGTCTTGTTGGATCTGCTCGACGATAGTGAATGCATCCGAGCACAGTGGGTAGCAGACGACGAGTCAAGAGGGAGCGAGCCCTCAGAGGCATCACTCGGCAAGAATGACGACGATGGCAATGACGATAACAACAATGATGTCGACGACGATGATGACGATGGTGATGATGTTCGGTTCTGCCGAGTTACCCTATGGTTGCAAGGTCAGGTCAAAGCGAACAACCTGGTCCAGAAGATAGTCTCTTGCTTCGACCAGGCCATGCTGGAGTCAGCATCCGAGATGTACTTTGATGTCCCGCTCTCTCCCTCCCTCCCTCTCTGCAAGGGGATGGTAGAGCAGACGCTGGAGTGCTGGGGGAAACTTTCCCTCCTCCCCTCCTCCCCCATCCAGACGTGCCAAGTCAAGTCTGAGCTCGGTCTTCCTCCCTGGATCAGCAAAATTCTCATCTGCGATATCATGAGGGAGATTTCTTCGATCCTGAAAGACAACTCCTTTATCAAGACATGGCAGATTTGCTCCCCTCCTCCTCCCTCTTCCTCCTCCTCCTCCTCCTCCCCCTCGTGCACTCCCTCCTCTCCCCACAATCCCTCCCCTCCCGACGAGATCATTCCTGTCGTCGTCCGCCGCGACTCGGCCAAGGGCGCCCTGCTCGACCTGTCGGAGCTAGCGGGAGGATGGTTGAGAACGGAACATGTGCAGGGAGGGAGCTGGAGCTATAGATCTGTGTGCTCGAACGTGGAGGGGAGGAAGGACCAGGGAGCAACGAGCACACTTCGCATTCCGACTCTCCGCGCGCGGTTGAACGATGGGGATGCGATCATGCCGAAAGTTGTTCTGCTCACGGCATGCAAGCAGCAAGTCCAGATGTTCTTTTACGGATGCGAGGTACTGATTGTGATGATTTTGCTGTTGATGTTGTTGGTGAAGAGGAGGAGAAGATGTGGAATTGATGACGATGACGATGATGATGACGATGACGATGACGATGACGACGATGAGGGTAAAGGGGGAGATCACGATGACAATGGACATTGATGATAAGGATTGAAGAAGGAGCGGAGACAATGGCTAAATATGATGATTCTCTATACTACATTTGTTCTCTTCTTTCTCACATTGATTGCTAATGGTTTCGTGGTCAGATTGAAAGCACTTGCGCAAAGATGCATGATTTCATCAAGAGCTATATCTTGAAGATTGAGTGTTTGCAATCAGCGATGCAATATGCACTTTGCTGCAAGATGGGACTGCGGCAGATATGCCTGACTCCGACGATGGTAAGTGCGTGATAGCGATCAAGGAGGGAGAGGGAGGGGGGAGGGAGCGAGAGGGGAAAGGGAGACCGAGCAAGCTTGGAGTAGTATTTCAGAGAGGGCAGCAGCAGCAGCAGCAGCAGCAGCAGCAGCAGCAGCAGCAGCAGCAGCAGCAGCAGCAGCAGCAGCAGCAGCAGCAGCAGTTCTCAACCTCAGGGTCTGACTCCCTCCTGATCTCTCGCAACAGACCAACCTCGGCTTCAAGGACGTCGAGGAATCGTTCCGGACGCTAGAGGAAACTTTCCACACTCCTTCAAGGCAGGAGCCGAGCTTGACTTCCCAAGGGCTCGACGAACCCTCCCACCATCTCCCCCACGAGGGCTCGACGCATGCAGGCAAGACGTCGGTGGGTGTCAAAGAGATCATCAGCAAGAGGTCAGCTAGGGCGTCAGCGAGGATCCTCAACTTTCATTCAGCATCGCACTCACGATTGCTGAGCCAAAAGCTGCCAGGGAAGCAAGAGGCTCTCGCCTCCCCCTCCTCCCTCCAGTCTCCCGGAGCGACACAGAGCAAGAAGGCTGAGATGGAGTCGCAACTGTCCAGCAAGCAGTCGTACCCCGATAGATGCGCGCAGTCCGCCTCCTGTCGCATGCTCGACCCTTGCTTGTTCCACGGTGAGCGCTCGTTGGTGTTCGACCTGTTGATGACAGTGACATGTCTTCTAGCGTCCATGATGTGCTTGGACGGCGCAGCATGCGCTCCTCCTCATACCCTTCAGCTCGTCGTTGCGCTGAATCGCGAGGTCAACATGGACCTTGTTCCTTGCAACCTGGGCATCAACCAGATCGTTGACCTGCACGCGGAGATGTCAACTAGGAAGGGCTTCGTCCACCTGCACTCTCTACAGGTACTTGTTCTCCTCCTCCTCCTCCTCCTCCTCCTCTTCCTCCTCCTCCTCCTCCTCCTCCTCCTCTTCCTCCTCCTCTTCCTCCTCCTCCTCCTCCTCCTCCTCCTCTTCCTCCTCCTCCTCCTCCTCCTCCTCCTCCTCCTCCTCCTCCTCCTCCTCCTCTCTTTCCCCTCAATAAACCATGACACCTGAAACCTTTCAGAACTGGAAATCAATGTTTCCCTCCCTGAGCTGCAAGCCTCCCAGCGTCAGGCATGTCGTAGCACAGACCAAGGCTGAGCATGAGGCGATTTTGATCATTGAGCTGATCCCTCGATCCGATCACATCGCACATGAAAGTCAGAGACAGCAGCAGGAAGTCAGTCAGACTGCTCCGTCCCGCACCGCCACCTCGTCGCTGCCGTCGTCACAGGCCAAGAGCAGGAGCAGCGAAGGCTCGTCGAGGGCTCAGGAACTTGTAGACTGCAGGCAACTAGGACGAACCGGCTACTGCAGCTGCAACCTCTACCGAGTATTGACTTCCGAGTCTGCATGCCTGCCTGCTTCCCACGGAGAGCAGGACGCCTCCTCCTCCTCCTTCTCCTCCATCAGTCAGCTTGTCGGGAGCAACCGGGTGGCGGATGAGCTGCTCTTAGACACTATGAAGTTCAACATGGAAGATGCAGCGCTGGAGCGGGTGAGATCTTGATCCCTGCCTCCTCCTCCTCTTTCACCACCACCATGGAGATGGGCTCAGCGCAAT
>NW_005434600.1:40782-52452 GCF_000315625.1 Guillardia theta CCMP2712 | reverse complement strand
CTCTCTACTCTCACTCTCCTCTCCACTCCTCTCCTCTCCCTCCTCCTCCTCTCCTCTCCTCTCCTCTCCTCTCCTCTCCTCTCCTCTCCTCTCCTCTCCTCCCATCTCCTCCCATCTCCTCCTAACTCTACTCACTCTTGAGATGTTTTCATTTCCCTTTGACATCACTGCCAGGAAAAAGTCTCACACGTGGCACTCGATGTTCCGCTGGTCACCCAAGGTAACTGATTTCCTTGCACGACGCCTCCTCCTCCTCCTCCTCCTCTCTCGCTCTCCTCTCCTCCTCTGCCTCCTCCTTCCTCGGCGTCCTTCTCCTCCTCCTCCTCCTTCCTTTCATCATAACCTGCTCCAATCCAGCTGATCTCTGCGTGTTTGCAGCTAATGCTCATGTCTACCATGAGCCTCTCCGACGTCTTGGTGTACCTCTCCCAGCAGAAGGACCAGCTTGCCTCCAGCCTTGACTCCTCCGTCATGGTCCAAGGCACCTGCCTCATCTGCAACCTGGACGGGCCAGGAGGAGGAGGAGGAGGAGCGGCGGCGGCAGGAGCAGCAGCAGCAGCAGCAACGAGGGAGGGGGAGGGAGAGGATGACACGTGGCGTTTCTCAGCTGTCATCTCCCTGGACGAAGAGGACGGAGAGGGGGATCTCGAGATTGTCGACGAGGAGGAGCTGAGAAGTCACGTTCCCCGCTGCTGGGTGCTGTGCTGGCGGCAGGAGGGCACGGAGGGTCGGGACGGGGCGCTGCCGGACCCTGCTGGGGTCTGGAGGAAGAGGGGGCAGGACCGGGTCCTGCGCCTGCTGGAGGGGTTGGTGAGGGAGGCAACGAGGGTGTGGATATGGGGGCGATGCACCTGCCCGAAGGTGCAGCTGTTGGCATGGGAGGTGGACGCGCTCCTGCGGAGGGTCCGCAGCTACCCTCTGACGAGGCTCGACGGGCGACTCCAGCAGCTTCTCCAGCTTGAGGCCCCCTGGTCCCAGCTGCTGGACGACCTGGCCACCCGCCACCGGAGCTGGTCACATGTATCTTCATGCAGGAAGTGGCTGCTGCTGCTCCCTGCCCATGAGGAGAGTCCGGGTACCGCCGTGATCCTCACCATCCGGACGTTCGGGGACAGGTCGGAGCTCCAGGCGCTGATATGCACTTGCGAGGAGGAGGAGGAGGAGGAGGGGAGACAAGGTGGGGGGAAGGGCGAGATGGGAGGGATGGAGGAGGCGATGCGAGGATGGATGCGGGGGATAGTGACCGACATCTGCTACTGGCTGTGGGGCCTCTCGCTCTAACGTTTTCCAGCTCATGGCCAACGAGCAGGGGAGCGCTAGGAGGGAGGTGGGAGGAGGAAGGGGGGGCGGGAGGGGGAGCAGAAGCAGCAGGAGGAGGAGGTGGTGGAGGAGGAAGATCCAGCAAGGGAGGAGAGGGAGGGAGGGAGGGAGGGAGGGAGAGAGGGGGAGGAGCGTAGAGTCGGAGCTGTATATGTTTTCTCTGTACATTTTAAGTTCTAGCCGAGGGTCTGGGACTCCAGGACGAGCGCCTCCTTCATCTCGTTCGCCATCTCCACCAGCGCCATCACCTTTCCCTGCGGCAACCCCAGCTGGAAGATACTGTCCTCCAGCTCGTCGGCCAGCTGGAGCCGCCTCCTCCACACTCCCTCCTCCGCCTCCTCGGCGTGGGAGGCATCTTGGGAGGAGCCGTGGCGGTCAGCGAGCTGGGCGTAGGACGGGAAAACGGCAGCGAGCTCACCGTGGGAGCCTGTCCCCAACAGCCGTCCTCCCTCGAGGTAGGAGAAAGAGTCGCACGTACCCTCGAGAAGGCTGGAAGAGGAGGAGAATATGATGACCGTCCGGTCGCCCCGTCGTCCCCGCAGGTTGGAAAGGATCCTCCTTGCAGTCTCAGCGTCCATCCGAGAGAACACGTCGTCCAGGAGGATGACGTTGGCTGTTGTCAGCCAGGCTCTTGCGATCGCAACCTGCAGCTTCTGCATGGCCGTCAGCCGCACACCTGTGTCCCCGACATGCGCCTGGTAGCTGTCGGGGATGAGCTGGATGAACTCGTGGGCGCAGGCGAGACGAGCAGCAGCTTCTACCTGCGCCTGCGACGCCGTCTCGACAGCATACGAGATGTTCTGCGCGATGCTCATGGCGAACAGGACAGGCTCTGTCTGCACGGCCACCACATGCTCCCTCAGCCAGTCAGGGTCCAGCGCCTTCACGTCACTCCCATCCAGCAGGATGCTGCCGCCTGCCGGCTCCTGCATGCGCTGCATGCTCTCCATGAGCCGAGTCTTCCCTGCTCCCCTTCCCCCCACGATGGCCGCGATGCTCCCGGCCGAGATCGAGACTGAGCTGAGGAGCTTGTCGCTGCTCGGAGCATCGGGGAACAAGTCCACCTCCCTCATCTCGATCCTCCCGTCCACCTTCTCCATGGTGCTTCCTCCGCTGCCGCCGAACTTGGGAGATCGATCGAGTAGGTGAAAAACTCTCTCAGAGGCCCTGAGCGCCTTGGTAATCTGCCTCAGGAGGGGCGACAGCTGGGCGATGCTTGAGATCGCAAGGATGGTAACGCCAGCGTACGTGACGAGGTAGCCGACTTCGACCTGGCGGGACAGGACGGCCAGCCCGCTAACGTAGAGTGACAGGACGACGGCGAGCTGTATCATGAGCGTTGCGGAACTCTTGGAAGTTGCGTCCACCAGCCCGGTCTGGAGGGAGAGGTCGTAGATATCCGCTGCCATCTCCTTGAACTTCTCGAGCTGTCGGGACTCCGCAGCGAGCGAGCGGACGATGCGAAGGCTGGACAGAGTCTCCTCCACCAGCTCCATCGAAGTAGCCATCGCCTCCGCTCTCTCCTTACCTAGCCTCCTGGCGTAAAACTTCTGGATCTTGCCGACGAGCATGCAGATCGGGACCAGGGACAGGACCACAAGAGTGATCTTCCAGCTGATCATGAACATAATGAAGATGCACATCAAGACTGTGAGGATGCAGTGGAGGCCATGTATCATGTGGTCCCCGAGTGTCTTCTGCAGCAGTGCCACGTCGTTCTGTATGCTCTCCACAAGCTCCTCGGGCTTCTTCCCGTCGAAGAACTCTACTTCCTGCCGCAGCAGGTTGTGGAAGACCTTCCTCCTCGTCCTCGACGCCATCCTCTCCTCCGCGTTGTGGATGATGGTGGCATAGGCGGCGTCGAGGATCGAGCAGATCAGATAGATAGCCACCAAGATCACGCAGTATTCTCTCAGATGCCCCCTGGCGGATCCTGGGGAGTAAGGATAGTAGAAGTTGTTGAAGAGACGGCCGAGGATGACAAAGGCGAAGCCGGAGGACGCAACTGAAGCTATCATGCACCTGCGGGTAGAGGATGAGAAAGAGGAAGGGAGACGAGGAAGAGGACAGGAGAGCGGAGCAGAGCAGAGCAGAGCAGAGGAGTAGCGAGGAGAGAAACCGAGTAGAGGTGGGGAGGAGAGTGGAAGGACGTAGGAGAGGAATTGATGGAGAGGACTAAGATGAATAGAAGGAGAGCAGAGCAGAGAGGGAGAGGCAGGGACGTACAGGAAGGACAAGCAGAGCAGAGCAGAGAGGGAGAGGCAGGGACGTACAGGAAGGACAAGGAGAGCAAGAGCTTCTCGGGCTCAAACATGCTGAGGACCTTCCAGAACCGATCTCTCCACACCTCCTGATCTCAACGTCACCCATCGCTCACAGACCTTAGAGAGCACGGAGATCTACCGTAAGGAAGCCCAAGTGCTCTTGGTTTCGATCCTTCCCCTCTGCTCCCTCCATCTTGGACTGGGCGTCCTGCAAGGTGCCCAGCTCTGGCGCCACGTCTGCTCGTCCTCCCGTCAACGTCGTCGCATCGTCATTCCCGCGCTCCTCTCACCTTTGGACTGGTGTGGAAAGCGGAAGGCGAGGACGACGATCACGAGGTAAAGGACGTAGTGGAGGAGGTAGGCATAAAAGGAAAGGCCGTAGCTGAGAAACCAAGGGGGCATCGGATCAGGCACGAGATCGAGATCGCAAGTTTTCATCGTCACCCGTTGGTCTCCGATGCGATCACAACCGTTGGCAGGCTGAAGGTCCCAGCAATTGCTGACGTGGCCCAGAAAGTTTTGAGGATCCAACACCTTCATAGGGCGTTAGGGAACGAACGGCAGTCATACCGACGCTTGCAGTGATTAGATGTTAACTTGTACCGAAGGAGGAGAAGGAGGAGCAGGAGCAGGAGCAGAAGCAGGAGGGGGGGAGCACCAGCAGAAACAGCAGAAGCAGCAGAAAGAGGAGGAGGAGGAGGAACGCAGCAGAGCGTCGAACTTACTCTGTGAGGTTGCGAGAAACCTCCATGTTGAAGAGCCAAAGGCTGTACAGCCATGCCGAGGAGGCAAGGGGCTTTGCGATCCACTCGAAGTCATCATGAGCACCGTTGGCATACTTGGCCGCAAACACAATCAGAGGAAACATGCCCAGCCATCCGAGGACCATCACTTTCACACTGTGCATGGTGGAGTAGGGAAATTCCTCCATAGGGGGGATGTGGAGGAGCGTCCATGCCCGGTAGGAGCCGAACATGAAGATAAAGACGGTGGCTGCTCCGAAGAGGAAGATGTCGTCGAAGCAGTGAGTGAGGAAGGGACGCGCGTCTCCCCGCCATAGCGCCCTTGCGTCACAAGCAGACATTCCTATGTGTCCGGAAGCTGCTGCGAGCTGACAGGGGGTTACAGTGCTCTAGTGCAGAGAGGTGGAATCTGATGAAACCGACAGGATAGTCCGTAGGAAAGAAGGTGAGAAGAGAGGCGGATGAGAAAGGATGGATATGGTCTGAAAGATGACGCAGTACAAGTAGGTGTTGGCGGGGAATCCTGCAAGGGCTGGGTGATACCCAAGTTGGGAAGGACACGGAAACGAAGTGGTGAAAGGAGTGAGTCACAGAACAAGAGATATTGAGTGAGAAGATGGAGAAGGATGAAAGGAGGGAGGCAGGGAGGGAGGGAGGGAGGGAGGGAGGGAGGGAGGAGAAGGGGAGGAGGAGGAGAAGGAGGATCAAGGAGGAGGAGGAGGAGGAGGAGGAGGAGAAGGAGAGACGGTGGGAGAAAGAAGGGGCAAGCGTGATGATGAGAGGATGGAAGTAAGGGAATTGGAAGGGGGGTGGGGGGTCATGAAGTCAGGGATCAATTCAAGTGGGGTGATACTTAATTCCAAACTATTTGAAATATTGATAACATTATTTATAATTTTCATTAAATAAAAATTTGAAATTAGATCTCATATTCAGATGAAGGGGGTAGGGGTAAACCTGTGGGTCATTATTGTGGGGTAGGTCAACGTTGGACCCAGTGCTGCGTCACTTGAAAAACTTTCCAAACTTTAAAACCTCCGAATTAAAACTTCACTACCAAACAAAGTTCTGACTGACCCAGTTCGGACCGTCGGACTCCTCAACTCGGAACCGGGCCCGGCCGGTCACCGGGTGCCGACCACAGCCGCCAGCTGGCACTGCCGCAGCGCAGCCTGTTTCACGGAGCCTCAGGGGCCGGCCGCGGAGCCGGGCTGGGAACCGCCATTGAAGGCCACGGTGACGCGGCCGCCGGGAGTCCGCGGCCTGGCTGGGAACCGTCCGGACGGTTCAACGGTTGAACTTCCAGGCTTGCCAAGTTGCCAAGTTGCCAAGTTATGACCCGGTGACCCGGCGGTTCACCGTAGGCTGTGACCGTACGGTCAGTTTAGCGGCTTGGCCCGGCACTGAGCACTGAAGCTCGAAGCCTTTCAAACTTGAAAGTTGGGAATCATGCGGTCACAAGTTTCGTCGGTCAACCGTGATAATCATCGGATGCTTCCGGCTAGTCGGAAGGCTCGGACACATATCTTGAAGGATAAAACTATCAATATACTTCTGACTGAGGTTCAAATCAATCACACTGTCGTCACTGGAAACTTGAAACGAGTCGGAACTGCCGCCAGCCAGTGCGGCCTGAATGATCATGGGCACGCCGCCCGCCCGGCCCGTTGAAACACTGAGTACTACTTAGTGTAGCAACGAAGTACGCGCTGCGCGAGTCAAGGCGGCGCAAGAACATCAAACATGGTTTGACAGTGAAGATCTGGTGACAGATCGAAGTCCTGGTATCCCAAAACGTCAAAGAGATCCAAGGGTTTGTCCTGATCTTCAACGAAGGATGAAAGCTCCGATCTCTGACTGCCATGTTGCGAAGCCTCCTTGTGTTGCTCTAAAGGTTCAACCGTTCTGATCGTCTGCTCTTGTGCCGACAATGTACCTTTGAGCGACGTGGAGCTTTCATGGCCCAGCATGGGCTTGATCTCTACTGCACTTGCTGGCTGAACAGCTTCTTCGGCCTTGCTCGTGCAGCTTCTCTTCCCCGACGATTGCCTTCTCCTGGGTTTCTTGGCTGGTGGGGGAGCAAAGTTGTTAAATTCAGCAGCTCGTGATACCGCGAATTGAATCGATGCAGGGGGATCGACGAGCGAGCGCTTGACAGAGACCTTGCTCTCGTCCTGGCTGTGGAATATCCTGTTCCGGCCTTGCAGGAAGGGGTTACGGGGGGTCCACATCTCGATAACCTCCTTGAGCGTCGTGATGAGGGAGTTGAAACTGCATTCCTCTTTGTAGGAAGGATACAGGCTGCACAGCCAATCATGCCCTTCCCGCAGCACCACCATGTCCGAAAGAATCGAAGGGTCTCTCCAACGTCGACCGAGGAATAGACTCATGCCGGCCCCTGCAGGATCATCTTCTATCCTTCCCGCTCGCCTATGCCTGTACCGCTTGAACATGCCGCAAGCTTCCAGAACCTTGAGGATCTCTGGCTCTGAGATTGCCTTACGAGAAGTGCAGCTCTCCTCAGCCATCTGTGGGTGCCTGACCGCAGACGGCACGCACCGACTGAGGATATTGAACAAGCTCAGGCTGCCGTGCCTGGCAATGCAATGGCATTTCCCTTCATTTGCCGTCGTCAAGACGGCAGCGAAATCTATTGAAAGTTGGATGTTCTCCTTGGATGCTCTTGGACGTGGCATGGTAGAGGTAGCTGGGTGTTGATAGATGACTTACAGGTTAAGATGACTTAAAGATCACAGTAGTCCAATTTTTGCCTCACGTTCTCGCGATAGTTGTACACTTCTAGAACGCGAGGCAAGGCTTTGAGTGGGAAGAAGCGTTGTTGCTGGTGATGTATGCACAACGTTCAGAAGTGGGGAAAGGAATACACGAGGAGGAGAGTCAGGCTGGGCAGCGGAGGACAAAGAAGTTGATGAACAGCAGTGGGGGAATAAAGGGGGCGAGCGGAGAGGTACAAGGAAAGTGGAATTCGAGAAAGTTTTGAGGAGTAGGATGGGCAAAGGATGTAAGGAGGAGGGAGAGAGGAGGAGGAGTGGAGACTGATGGATTCGCGAAGACGCGGGTTGGGGCAGTCAAGGAGGTGGACTGTGCCAGGAGGTCGCGAGGGATTACGAGCGTCAAGACCGTCGAGGTGCCAGAAAAAATTTCAGCATTTGGGAGGGGTGGGGGTGGATACCACCGTACGTTACGCCATGGGTGGGTGTATGTACCCTACCCTTCGACTGTAAAAACATGACAATCAAACCTGAAATGAGGGGTAGCACATGTTACTTTTTCCAATTAAGAGGGGTAGATTGCTGACTGAATTCTTTTCAAGGGGGGTAGGGGCACCGATTGTTAACTTGCTGTGGGGGGACGAGGGGTAGAGGAGTTTGTTAACTTGACTATCTTCATGATGAGTGCAGCTGCTTGCCAGAGGGGTGGGGGTGGTGGATTATGGTGGGTACTGTAGGGGTGGTCCTACAGCATATGTAAGTAAACTTGAAGTCACTGTGCAGCCGACTCGGCGATGAGTAAACACTCGGCGGTAGTGAACGGTAGTCTTTTACTTAACTTTGAGTAAAGAGCATGATGGTAGTACTGCCCGGCTGCGGCATACTCAAAGCCTGCCAGCCTGGCAAGTTAAGTCAAAAATCCGAATCAGTACGAGGACACTAAATCAGGACTCCGATCGAGGAGGCTTGTGGCCCGGCAACCCACCCGGCCCCGCGGCCCGGCCAGCCGGGCCCACCCGGCGGGCCCCCCAGCGGCGGCGACCATGCCTACTCGGCGAGTCGGATCCGATGATCAGGATCCGCACGGTCCGGGCCCGGGGAGCGGCCTCCCGGGCCCGGGCCCGGCGCCTGCCGCCCGGTTGGCCCTGAGTTTAGGACCGTCGGACGCGCGGCCGGCCCGATCACGTCCGATCATACCGTGTCACTTTAACTTAACTTTGAGTAAACCGCCGGGTAGTACGCGTAGTAGGCCGCCGCGGCGCCGGGCCCGGCCGGGCCGGCCGGGCGCTGACGGCAGTCACGGAGTTCCGACAAGCTCAGTCACTCTCTGCAGAAAGTTTTCCTCATCTTTTCGGTGGGTGTGTCTTGGTGCGACACAGGTTTGAGAATTAGATATATATATTTTAAATATTTCATAATAATTCTGTATATTTGAAGTTTTAGACAATAATTTAGTTTGAATATTTCATGTTGCTCTCCAAGCTTGGAATTGGCGGTATTCTTGAATGAGTTGTATCCAGCCTCCGAAAAGTTCTGATAAAACCATTTCAGCCAAAAGTTCCTAATTTCCTCTCGAGAGTTCCTCTAATTCAGATTCTTTTCACCAAATGTTCGTATTAATTTGCTGAATAGTTCTCCAATTGAACCTCAAAAGTTCCTGCTGCTCTTCCGCAAGAAGTTCTGTACCCCTGCCGCCGCCGCTTTGCCGCTGCCGCATGCCGTAGGAAATGGCGGGCGCTGCAGATGAAAAGTTCACACATTCTCTCTGCCTCGCGGATTTTCGCCCTTTCTCCTCCTCCTCCTCCTGCAACAAAAACTCATTCTGCTCCTACCTCATTTATCCTTCTCCTTCTTTGCTCCTGGTTGACAGTGGAAAGTCCACCAGGGGAGATATTAGTGGCATGATTTGCTCGAATCCTACCATCCTTCCCTGACCGATCAATCTTGCTCTTTCTGCATTAGAGATAAAAATCGTCTGATCTTTCAAGCCTCATCATCACAAAAATGCTTCTTCCATGATTCATCTCATACCAATTGCGGTGCTAATTGATGGTTTTTGTGCTGCTCTTCAACATTATTCCAATCGCAAGCTCAATGCCATTCAACATGTGTGCTGTAACCTCTGGCAAACTTTAGCTGCGTAAAGTGTGTTCCTCTTTCTTAGCTGCATAGTATATCCTTGCATTCTTGTATGTTTGTTACATGATCTTTCATGTTCGCTGTGGTAGACTTGTCCCACCTGTGGTAGACTTGTCCCACCTTTTATGCCTTCTTCCAGCTCACAACCAAGTTAAGCGATGAACCCTGTGACATATACAGTGTACTTCATCTTCGTTTTCAATTTCTGCTTCATCTTTTTCTGTTGATGGAAGTGACGTGCGAAAAACAGGCTCGAGTGCTCATCAACGCTAGGTTGCCTCCAGTCACTCCAATTTCAAGATGGATTCGGAAGGTGTAGATCGGGATCTCCAGACGGTTGATTGGAGTTTGATTTTTCTTGCAGTAGAAAAGTATTCTACCAAGGATCTTGATAGAATAATTTCGGATATGTTCGAACAGAAGCGAGGTGGAAGCGCTGCACACAATATTCTTCCAGAAGCAGATGTGAGAGGTGTTGCCTTTATACGGGGTTGTCTCATACTTTCGTCCAGGTTTGCAAGTTGTGCGAGATGGCAAAAGAAATATTGCAGAACGAAGACAACGTGAAAGGCGTGCAAGCCCCAGTGATAGTTGTTGGCGATGGTGTGTGATTGTTGCTTGGTACGGCATCTACAGACGAGTGATCATTGGCAACTTTTCAGTCCATGGTCAATTTTTCGATCTGCTTGAACTATTCGAAATTGGAGGCAAGCCGCCATTCCATAACTACCTGTTCCTGGTATGATCTACTTCGCATGGATTCTAGCACTGACAAGGCTCTAGGGTGACTACGTAGATCGTGGATTTTATTCGTTGGACTGTGTGTTGCTCCTGGTTGCTCTCAAGGTTTTGATGTCGAGTCCTGTTTGTTCATCCTCTCAATCTTTGGTTTCAGGTTCGATATCCCGATAGAATAACATTGACCCGTGGAAATCACGAATGCAGACAAATTACACAGGTACGCAATCACAAAAAGCAGCTGGCGAGAGAAATTTCTATCCTGAATTCGATTCGATTGGTACATTTATTGATTGTCGCTGTACTGTCAGGTTTACGGATTTTATGATGAATGTTTGAGGGTGCACGGGACTGCCAATGTTTGGAAGCACTTCACTGGTGACTGTTCTGGAATCAGATACAATTTTTGCTCACTTGTTTGAAAGATCTTTTTGATTTCCTTCCATTGGCGGCCTTGGTCGACGATGCGATTTTCACTCCTCACGGCGGTCTTTCCCCTTCACTTGACCGGTTAGCACAGAAGAATTGAAAACTCTCTAACTGACGATTCTGCCAGAATTGAGCACGTGCAGAAACTTGATCGTTTCGTTGAGATTCCTCATGAGGGACCCATTTGCGATCTGATGTGGTCAGATCCCGACGACAGGTAGCGCTCGGTCACTCTTTGTTGGCCCACCCTTGATTGCTTGTCAGATATGGATGGGGAATCTCTCCTCGTGGTGCAGGGTACACCTTTGGGCAGGTCCGAACTATCTTGAATTTTGAGTATGTGCTTATCTAGAGTTGTGCAGGACATTACAGAGACTTTCAACCATGATAATAACCTTCAATACATTGTGCGCGCACATCAGCTCATCATGGAAGGTTATCAGTGGCAGGTTTGTCCCGTGCAATGTGCAATTTTCTCTCTCACATTCGACAGCACTCGGGTGGAGTTTTGACTCTCTTCTCCGCACCAAATTACTGCTATCGATGCGGCAATCAAGCTGCGATCATGCAGCTCGACGGTGATACGATTTGATATCGATTGTTTTTGTTCATTGATGCTTTGAGCAGAGAACTTGAACAAGAGCGTGATCCAGTTCGATCCTGCTCCTCGTCACCAGCATGGAGAAGAAGGCAAGCCCAAGCTCAAGGCGCTACCCGACTACTTCTTGTAGGAGCAGAGCTCCTGAAAGCATCTGAACATGAAGGACGAAAGAGAAGAAACGGAAGGCAGGAGCAGAGAGTAGGGATCACTGACGACAAGTGTTTGCCCATTACTGGAGGGCGTAGAGAGTAACGAGCGAGAGAGTTTGGAGGAAATCCAGTGAAGTCTGAATCTACATTTACAAGTGGCCGAGATGTGAAGAGGACTCGTAGACTGACTATGAGAGGCCGAAGGCTTTGGCTCCTTCTCCTCCAGGCACACACTTGCCCTTGACATTGCGGTATCCGCTGCAGGGAACTATCAGATGCTCACCAGGACACGAAGAAATAGGTTGAGGACACAAGAAAATCCGTTGGGGCAAGCTAAGGAGGAGAAGAGGAAGGAGCAGGAACAACATTGCACGTGGAATAGGGTGGGAGGTGCAGGGAGAAATGGGAGGAGGGGAGGTGTTGGGTAACATGCCTGCGGCAGCGGCAGCCGTCCGCTCCATCGAACTCTGCGCCCTCCCCGAAGTGCTGCTTGCAGAGAGCCTGCCGGAGGAGTGAAAGACTGTGGGAAGAGGGGGTGGAGAGAGAAATGACGTG
>NW_005434600.1:18448-40682 GCF_000315625.1 Guillardia theta CCMP2712 | reverse complement strand
GCTCTTCTTCCGGGGTCCGGGGATCCATTTTCTCTTCAAACCCCTTTTTCCCCGGACTGTAGGGGGAACTTCTCTCTTGTTTGAGTAGAGGTCGTGACTGCCCAGCCCAGGAATAGGAAAGAGGAGCCAAGGAGAGTGAAAGGACGGGGAGGGCTGGGTAGAGGAGGGGGGGGGGGGGGGGAGGGGAAGAACAAGGGAAGAGAACAGAAGAGGGGAACTTAGAGAGGAGAGGAGAGGAGAGGAGAGGAGAGAGGAGAGGAGAGCAAAGTGGAGAAGAGGAGAGCATTAAAAATTCTTCACCTGCTCACTCCATCAAACTCTGCATTCTCGCCAAACTGATCTCGGCACATCTGGTGGTAACGTTGAATGGCTGCGTCTTGTGGGCTCGTCTTTCCCTGGATTCAAAGTGAGACGAAAATCAAACGAGACAGAAAGATAAATTTCATGACCATCATCATCATCATCTCCATCATCATCAGCATCTTCTTCATCTTCTTCTCCAGCATCATCATAATCATCAGCATCTTCTTCTTTTTCTGCTTCTTCATCGCCATTTTCATCATCATCTCAATCACCATCATCATCATCATCATCATCATCATCATCATCATCATCATCATCATCATCATCATCATAATTGCTTCTAAACATCGCGCATCAAGAAATATTCAACCTGTCGGTACGGCATCGGCGCGTTCTCATGACCAACCTCCACACACGCTCCTCCTCTGTTCAAACTTCACTGCCTTTGCACAAACTGAAAACGCGCGGAAAACCTGTTTGCAAACCCTTGCGCGCAACGACAACTGTCCTTGCCATCGAACTCTGCTCCTTGACCTTGAAAACACCATAACATGAGCAACAAGGGGAAGGAGGAGAAGGAGAGACGAAGAAAGGAGAGGAGAGGAGAGGAGAGGAGAGGAGAGGAGAGGAGAGGAGAGGAGAGGAGAGGAGAGGAGAGGAGAGTCATGGGTTCACAAAGAAAACTTGTGTTGGGAAAGTTCAGTACGGATGCACACAAATACTGAGGGATAGACAAGGTCAGGGCGGGAGAGAGCAGGAGAAAGGGGGGGGGGGTGGGGAGAGCAAACACAGAGCAGATGCAGCACCATAACAAACAACGAGACGTGTCAAGCTACGATGCTCTCCCGTCCTCGTCACGTACCGAATTCCTTCTTGCACAGAACGTCGACCTTGACCAGGGCGGCAGAATGCTTGCCTGCGGCCTCCGAGCCGCGCCGCGCCGACATGGCGCCGACATGTCCGATCTGTCCGACAGTCAAACCCCTCCAGCCATCGCAGGGTGCGGAGGTTTCAGATGTCAAGGTCGAAGTTTGGTATCAGTCAAGATGGTGACATAAGTGTGGGGTTGGAGAACTTTGCTTCACCTCTCTACACTTTCCGTCGACTTCTTCATACCCTTCCTTGCAGCGGCAGCTGTCAACTCCATCGAACTCTGGCAACAAGTCTCAACACGCTGACTTGACCGCCAACAAGACACAAGAGGTTTCACCTGCCCCTGGCCCATGTTGCTTCTGGCACATGAGATCATAGCGCGATGCTTGGGGAGCTACAGCTTTCTGCTGAGGAGCTCCTGCACAAGATATCAGACGACTGCAACTTCAACTTCTCGACAACACATTCTCACCTCCTGCACGGCAGACTCCATTAGGACAGGTCTCCTCATCATCGGAAGGATTTGGCTTGGTAGTCTTCAACCCAGTCAGAAACCATCTCGTCTACCACCACACTGTTTTCACCTGTCCTGATGATGCTCCTGCTCCTGCTCCTGCTCCTGCTCCTGCTCCTCCTCCTCCTCCTCCTCCTCCTCCGAAGATTCCAGCCAGGCGATTCAACAGTGCGGCCTTGGAAGCCTGTGCTGAATTCTTCTGACTTGCTCCGGCTGGTGGGGTCGCCTGCTGCCCTCCAAGCGCCTGCTCTCCGCTGACCTTGTCTCCCCCTCCCATCCCAAGAGCTTCAAACAGGGCAGACGCTCCTCCTTGTCCTGCCATGCGCTCCTCACCCTTATGCCTCCATCACCACCTGCACAAACCTTTTGATCCGCCTCCTGCTCCTGGCGCCGTTCCCATCATACCCTGGGGAGGGCTGGCCATGCCAGGAGCATGCAGCCCTCCCATGTGCATGGCCTCTGCCTCCTCCTCCTCCTCCTGCATCTCTCCTCTGCCTCCTCCATGCTGGGACTGCATGGCATACTGCTGCAACAAGCGAGCGAAGTCGTCGTTTCCCTTCCTCTCTGCCGTTTTCTGTGCTGGCTGACTAGGCTTGTTTACCTCCATCCTGTTCACTCCGGCAGCAGGAGCAGCAGGCCCCCCCTGCTGCGCCTGCGCCTGCTGAGCCTGCATCTGCTGCAGCAGCCTGACGATCTCGTCGTTCATTCCTCCTCCAGCAGCAGCCCTGCAGCAGCAGGTCACATCCTGACCACCAGCATGGCGCTGGGCACGCACTCAGCTTCTGCAGCCCTTCCTCCTCCTTGCAGCCCACGACCTCCAAGTTGAGCAGAGCTCAAGCAGAAGACAAGGGACAGGATCAACCATAGAGCAATGCAACGACCCATCATGGCTCTTTGAACTGCCAAATGGTCACGGTTACGCTGTGAACACTGGTTTGAAGGCACACGAGTGCTGGTTCAGAAGGAAACGTCAATGTCACGATTGAAAGATCGCAATGCTAGTGAACATGGCTGTCGCTCTTCCACAGGATTCTACCCTCTGTCCATCTCCCACATCGCCGTTAGCGTGCATAACCAACAGGAAAGAAATGAGCGCGCTCTATGATACGAGGGAAAGCGCCACCTGCTTCTGTCCTCTCTGATCTACTTATGCTCTTCCATTTCTTCGCTGGCTAGTTTCATCATTCTTGGCACCCTTCTCAGTTTGTCTCCATCTACCACTAACTATGCCCTTGTTCCTGGACGATATTGACCATGTCAATCCCTTTCATCCTCCTCCCTTCCAGTCCCACCCATCCCGTCTTGTACCCTTTTTCCTCTTCCCTTCTCCTCTCCTCTCGTCCCCTCCCATCCCATCCCCTCTGCTCTGCTTCCTTCCCCTCTGCTCTGTTTCCCTCCCCTCTGCTCTCGTCTGCTCTCCTCCTTCTCGCTCATTCTGCTCTCCTCCTTCTCTTCTCTTCCTCGGCATCTCTTCTCCTCTCTTTCTCTCCTCTTCGCTTTTCGCTCTTCTTCTCTATGCGCCGCATGGCCTACATCACCGATCCTCCTGCATCACCCCTACCCCCTTCTCTGAATCACCCACCCATGATCAGTGAATCATGTCAAAAAACATAATCAAATTGACCCCATACTTTCACATATTTTTCATTGAAAAAATGGTCCTGGGACCACCGGGTACTCAAGTCCACCCCTGATCATGAACCCTCAACCCCCACAGATGCAAGATAGCGGCCTCCCTAAATACTTTTAGTTAAACATTTTTTCAGTACTAAGACACGTGACAAATCAGAGCATCATCCCCCTCAACCGCACTGCATGCATCATCCCCGGCCCGGGCCTGACAGCCTGTACTACTGAGACCAGTGACAGACTCAGAGTCCCGTGCGCCGGGGCCCGGGGGCGGCTCGATCGCCGGGACAGCACCCATCAGTGCCCGGGCCGCCGGGGACCGGCGTCCGGGGCCTATCATAGTACTATGATCCCCGGCCCAGACCCCGCCGGGTGCGGGCCCGGCCCCGCCGTGCCCGGCCGCGCCGGGCGCCGGGCAAACCGGCCGCGTGACTGCTGCATGCACCGCGGCAGTCCGACTGAGGCCGCCCCGCCGGGCGGTGCCACGGTGCCGGACCGTACAGTGCCACGGTGATCGGACTTCAAGTTGGGCCGGACTCCGGCCCGGAACTTCCGGGAACTTCGGAAAGTTTGATTCAGATCACGGCCCCGGACTCAGTCCCGCCGGGCGGCCGGGCCGCCGGCCGCACTCTGGCAGCCGCAGTGCTGCCACCGCCCCCCCGCGCCTGGCACCAGCGCGGCGGGACCAGCGCCCGGCCGCGACGGGCTGCACTGGCACTCAAGGCTAGGGTCATTCAGGACTGCCACGTGACCAGCGGCACTGCCTACTGATCATCGGATGGCCGCCGCCGCCGGAGGCTCACTGTCACAGTGCCGCTCAGCCCGGGCCGCGGGGCCCGGCGGCCCCGGCGGCCCGGGCCTCACTGAGTCAACTGGCAGATCACGAGTGCAACCACGTCACGGATGGTCACTGATCGAATCGGAGGGCCATTACATCATCATAGTACTATGTACAACAAACTTTGAAGAATTATAGAACAGAAACACCTGGTACTACCGTAGTCTACACATGACCGCTGCTGGGACTCGGAATTAGTGCTGAGTTCATACTGTGAAAGCTGATCCATCTGTAACAGACGACATGTCCAGGCTAGAGTAACCATCACTACCGAAGTCTGAGGCACTCGAACAAAACTTTCGAATGTCTTCAAACACTGCAATGGTGATCGCACAACCTGGAGCTACCCACAATATCCTTGCTCCAAGTCCTTTGGTGAAAACTCCGTAGCCTTCTTCCTTGATTATGCGTGTTGCGGTGGAGTACATTCCTGAGTAATGATCGCAAACTTGTATCCTCGTCTTGATCAGATCGATTGGAGCTGTCGCAACAGCTGCAGCACTCCCAGCTATGAATCCTCCTGCTACGTAGTGTCCTGTGTTAAGCTCGTCGTGCCGCGCATGCTGCGTAGTCCATTTCATGCATGCTACTTTCCAGTTCTCGTACATCATGAAGTAAATAGCTGAAAATGGCCCATATGTTGCCATTCCCGACCAATATCCTTTCATCAAACCCCGGCACATGCCTCCCTCCCTCCAAACCTCAACGAGCCCATTCAATGGACTTTTGTACAAGCTGCCGACGTTGGCTTGTTGCTTCTGCTTCACCACGTCCATCGGATTCCACACCAGACCTCCGACTCCATTCGCAAAGAATCCTGAGATCATAGCGTTGGAGGAGTCTCCGAGGCCTAGGCCGCCTTTCCGGTGTCCTAGTGTTCGCTTGAACCATTCATATGATCCAAAGTAAAGACCATGCGCTAAAGGAGTCAGCAATGCGACGCTTCCGAAACCTTTGAAGAGCGAGGGCAATCCCTCTTTCTTCACCATGTCTACTGTTCCATGAAGCAATCCAGAATACCTGTAAGCTGTCCCTTCCCCTTGAACCCACAATCTTGTTCGAACAGTGTCCACAGGGTGCGTTACACCGTCTGCAACAAATCCCGACGCAGCGCCCGCCACAAACTCTACCATTCTCTCACGACTCATCAGGTTGCTTGCTATCAAGACTTGTTTCTGTAGAAGACAAATCCCAATGCGATATCAACCGTCACAGCACAGGTCGTTAAACTAGACACCCCTGGTCCAGAACAATTTGAGATGAACGACCAATGAAAGAGAGTTGGGCTGTGAGAAAGAAATGAGATGAGGTGGGATGAAAGCCTGACGAATCGGAGGGGATGATCAGAAGTGAATGAGAAGAAGAAAGAGCGAGGAGGGGGAGGAAGCGGCGGATGAAGTGGGAGGGCAGAGATGCGGGTGGGAAGGAAGCAGTCGCTGATACTTTCGGGGGACACAAACTGGGGAAAAGCCACGTTTGACGGGGTTGAGCTCGGGGGTGGGGTGGGGGGTACTTACTGAAAGGGGGGTGGAGTATCGTGTTTTACACAATGTGGGTGGGTGAAGTGGATCATCGTGGGTGGGGGTACCCTGAACTGGGCTACAGTGCAAGGGATGACGAGGGGGTGCAAAGGGTGGGGATGGGGTGGGGTATTCAGAGTCAGTCTATATCCTTTTCATGTGGAGGGGTGGGGTGGCAGCAGGGAGTTCGAATGTGTCGTTAGACGGTAGGTAGTGATACTACCCATGGTTTTGAGAGGTAATCGAGTCGAAAGTGACAGTAGGGTATTTGTTGCAATTGGGATCCTGGTGGGTAGGGTGGAGAAGAACTCGTTTCTCAGTTGAACCGTCTGATTACGATGGGTGGGTGGGTATTCGTTCAGGGGTGGTGGGATCATCGATAAGGTAGGGGTCAGAGCTGTCATGGGAGAAAAAGGATCGGTGTGAATATCACGGTGGGGTAGGGTGGGGTAAATAGTGAGTAATTTTGAGAAGAGGGTGGATTGATTGGAGGCGGGGTGGGGGTGGATGGTGCCAATACAAAAATTACTCAAATTCCCTTCATATGGTACCAGGCGTAGTAAATTACATACAAAGGCAGGGAAATCTGAGGGGTTGTAAATGTTGGCGGGGATAATGGTCGCAAATTCAAACGAATGATATGAAAAAGAAAGGTACAATTTGAAAATTTATTGTCTATTTTCAATAATCCATGGCAGATTTTCGAGTGCAAAATAAGTGTTGCTCGCGGAATCGCCAACTGATTGCGGAACGGGGGGCCAAGGCCTTTACACCGAGGCGGCTATAACGGGGGATCCAGCGAAAGGGGGCCCTGGCAGATGTCAGTTTCGCTGGTTAACCCAATGAGATTTAGACAGAATTTTAATTTTTGATTGACTTTTCCATACAATTTGAGCATTGCGGTCGGACACCGAACGAATTGAACAGGCTGCGGGGCCCGGAAGTACCCTCGAGTACCCTACCTTCACTGATAAAGCCTCGGAGGAGGGGTACCAGACTGACGACTCTGGATCGGATGATGGGCCGCGTGGGGGCATCGGTACGGTATCCGATCCCGTTGAAGAACGGCACTGCCGTGAGGCGCGGCCTGATACAAGGACTGGATCTCGCAGGGCGCTTCAAGATTCTTTCACTAAGTCAAAAAAAAAGGAGAGAATTCTATATATATTAATATTAAAGAGAGTAACTGGTACAAATAAGTGTACCGCATATATATGTAATTTACTCAATTATCAGTACTGATCGCCGGTACAAATTAGTACCAGAGTTTTGAACCTTAGGCATTTCAAACGATCACGCCAACAATGCGTGCAAGGTACTGAAACTATGCATGTTTCGCGATAAATGTGTCCATCAACTGCAATTTTTTTTTTTTCAAATTTTACCAAAAAAGAGAATCCTAAGCTTTTTTTGGAGGCGCCCTACATCTTGGGATACTATGATACTATCATACAGTGGCACGAGTCGGACTCCCCGCTGAGCAAGCTTTTAACCGATTGACAACATGATCATCAAGTTGCTTTCAATAATAGCCGAGGGGAAGCAGGCCCGGCCCGGCCCGGGTGTTAAGCCTTGAAGGCTTATCCTCACTTAGCCCTCCGAGCCGCCCGGCCGGCAGTCACTGAGTGGCAAGCATCATGGCATGAGTCCGAGTCGCTGCCTACTAGGCTTGGCTGAGCCTCAGCGGCCAGGCTGCCGCAGTGCGCCACATGGTGCTGCTGCATTGCTTGCTAGGACTGTTACGGTGAACTTCCTTTGCTGTTCAGGGCAACAGATCTTGGCCGCTCAGTGACGGCAGTACGGACGGTACTACCGTAATTTGTATTATTGTAAGCGGTGCCGCTGGTAGCTACGGCTTTCAATTCTGCTACTTTGTATTTCGTAGAAATAACACAGTTGGCTGTCAAACTAACAAAGTGCAGTCAAGTTCTTAAATCGATGTCACTGCCAACGGTGTGTTGCTACTATGGTTGACAGTAAGATTGTATCAACACATGAAAATCAGCAGTACAGTGGTGAATGAATGCCTGTTCGGGAGTTAGCCATCGAAAGAGAGGAGCAACGTTGAGTGCGGCAGTATCTAAATGGAATAGATTACACTTTATTACATTTCCACCCATTTGGATAGAATCCTATCATTTCTACGCTTTAGCTTCTCAAAAGTTTGTGGTGCTGGTGAGCCGGCAACCATGTAGCCTTGCTGCGAGTTCCAGGCAGCATGTGTGTTGGCTTCCAACCTTGACCTTCGAGTATCTACTTGTTGCTTGCATTCTAATAGAGTCATGCTCTTTCTCCGGTGGGTTTGCTGCTCCCTTCTCCTCCTGCTATCAAGCTTCGATGGCGGACTTGTCAGGACCACATGTCCACTCTGGCAACAGTCTTGCATGATCTGCAGGAGCTGCTGATAGTCGTCTTTCATCGATTCTGATTTCCGCCGCAGCGAGTTCTGCCTTTGCCAACGCTTCTCCTCAGCCTGACACGCATGAGCGGAGGCTGCCCTGTGGGTAGTCCAAATTGACCTCAACATCTCCCCTATGTATCCCAACCAAAGAATAAAAATTGCATGCAAGTTCCAGACATTGTCCTTCTTCAACGCGAATGATCCCTTGAACGATCTAGATGAGTGCTGTAGGAGTCTTTGACTAGGCATCAAAGATGGTGTCATTCGTAGGAAGCTGAACAAACCAGTAGCTCCGGAGAAAACCAGAAGTTTGCGATCGACGGTTTCTTGATCTTACTTCGCACGGTCCTCCTTAAGGCTGATCACTCCTATCACTTCTCTTGAACCTCTGCTGGCTTGAGAGAGATGTTTCAGATCGCACTGAGACTTCTTTCCTTGGGCTCTTCCCTTGTTTGCTCGACCCCTTCGTTCGCTTGCTTTTGATGCGAACTCCCTAAACCTGCTGACAAGGATGGTTACGTGCATGTCAGCAATATCACATGTGTCCAGCCCCAATTTGCATCTCCTGACCCTACCCCCGTCGATATCTTATGGGATTACTAGGGGTGCGGAATCAACAAATCGGGAGCGGATTCCGGAGAAGACCCACCCCTGGGAGCATGAAGAAGCGACTACTGAAAAACCACCCCCTGAATCTTTCCAATTCCTGATACATGTACCGGTGCTGTGAAGCACCTTTTACCACGAGAGGTTGGTGGTGCTGCCCGGTCAGCGGATACGAAGGCTTACAAAGTCAGTTGTAGTAAATATCCTCAAACCTGAAAACAATGCTTTTCGTTACTCCGCTAAGTCCAAGGGTGTTCGAGAAGACGTCATTTTGTAGCCGTAGGGAGGTCGGAAGAAGCTGTCGGGGGTGTCATGGGGTGGCAGCCGTGCCCGTGCCGTGATCTCGGTTGACCCTTCAGGTTGAAGTTACGCGGGTTTGATCTTAGTGACCCCGGAACCGTGCGGCCTCGTGACAGCTGCTCACACTACTATGTGACTCCTATTAGTACAACACATTCAAATTCCCTCCCGAAATTTCAGACAGACGTGCCAGTATCAGCACTGCCTCTTTGCACACAGCTCCTCCATCCGGCAGTGCCCCTCTGCCTCCCTCCGAGGCCGAGGCTTCAAGGCCTTTGCCGTCGGCAAGTTGTTGCGTTCGGCTTCCCCGGCATCTTCCCAGGAATAGCTTGCGTCTTTACTCATTAAACGATTGTTACCATTTCACAGGGTCTCGTTGGAAAGCCTCCCAGAACGGGCACCATGCCGGATCCAACGTGAGGCCTCATCCCCCTCCTCCTCCTCATCCTCCTCCTCGTCCTCCTCGTCCTCGTCCTCGTCCTCGTCCTTCTCCTCCTATTCCTACTCATCCTCCTCCTTCTACTCATCCTCCTCCTGCTGCTCCTCGTCCTCGTCCTCGTCCTCGTCCTCGTCCTCGTCCTCGTCCCCGACCTCGTCCTCGTCCTCATACTCGTACTCCTCCTCCTCCTCCTCCTACTCGTCCCCGTCCTCGTCCTCGTCCTCCTCGTCCTCGTCCTGGGCCTCCTCGTCCTCCTCGTCCTCGTCCTCCTCGTTCTCGTCCTCGTCTTCCTCCTCCTCGTCCTGGGCCTCCTCGTCCTCGTCCTCGTCCTCGTCCTCGTCCTCGTCCTCCTCCTCCTCCTCCTCCTCCTCCTCCTCCTCCTCCTGCTCTTCCCTTCCCTGCTGCTCTTCCCCTTCCGTCTCCTGCTGTTCCTTTCCCTTCCTCCTCCTGCTGTTCCTGTCCCTCTTGCTGTTCCTCCCCCCCCCTTGTTCCTCCTCCTCCCCTCCTGCTCTTCTTCTCCCCCCTTCTCTTACTCATCCTTCTGATCCTCCTCCTTCTCTTCCTCTTCCTCCTGATCCTCTCCTGCTCTCCCTCTTGCTCTCCCTCCTCCGCATGCTGCTCCCGCTCTTCCGCGGTCTCCTTTCCCTCCTGCTGCTCTTCCGCTGCACCCTTATCCTGCTCCTGCTCTTCTTCGCACGCCGCTCCCTCGCTCCTCCTGCGTTTTTTCTCCCTAATCCTGCTGCTCCTCCTCCTCTTCTCCCTCTCCCTGCAACATCACCTCCGCCAGCTTTTCGTCGTCTCAACCTTTCTGGTGTAGGCACTATCCTTCCTCTCGCTGCGTTCTGCCTTCGGTTGCCAAGATGCTCCAAGGTGAAAGTCATTCGAGGAGTGGTTTTTATTCGGCTGAATGTCTTGCCAACAGGAACTGGGGGCTCAGACAGTGCATCTGGTTTTTAGAACCACGACTGTCATATTCTTTCATTGTACTCGTAGGGTCAGCTCATTCTTCAGGATGGGAATGACGGAAATTTGTCTAGTTTACTTTGATACAGATCAAAGCACGTTCCCGTATACCGTCAAGGGTGGTACAGTGGCACTGGCTGCTCAGAGAACCTGCTGGATCATCATAGCCTAGGGTAATGACCAGGGATAGCTATCCTTGGTCAATAGCATCTGCGGATTCAGGCACTTGTTTTGCTTCGGAGTGTCTCTCCTCCTCGTGCAAAGCAAGGAGGTCACACCCGTCCCTCGTACGAGTCGAAGCCTCACCTTGTCTGCTGTTCACCCTGGCTCGCTCAGACTTGTCTGACTTGCACTCCGTTCGCAATGAGGGCGAGTCTGATCCCTTGGATGCTCTCCTTCTTTTTGATAAGCGAACTTCATCCTTTAATGCATCCTGGTGCATCGTCCGCAGACCAAAAGGATTCGTTGAAAGTCCAAGCTCCATCAGAATCAACACTCTGTACCTCTGAGCTCCCTGTACCACTCTGTGGAAAGTGTGCCAAGGTACGTCATCATTTTTCCTCCAGTGTAACAGCAACCAGCTCTCCTTCCCGCCACGAGGTAAAATCCGCTCACTCTCGAACTTTCTCAGCTTTGGTGCCATGAAAAACAGCAGGTCGTGCCCATGCCTAGATAACTTCTTCACAATCTTTTTCAGCTGCGATGCACTAACCGCCTGTCTCCGGTTCTTGAACTCTGCACCTCCCGATTTTCTGCTTCCATCCTGACCGACGGGACTGTAGAAGATTCCGTCCCGTCGCTGACTATTTTTGCAACGCATGTAGCAGCCGTACGCTGTACTTTCATTTACGTGCTCTTCACCAATGCGAAGGGGAACAAGGTTCGAGAAGCACGAAGTCAAGACTTGACGAAATCCCTCTGCAGCTTCTTGATTCTGCACCCTCTCAAGAACGTTCATAACCTTGCTCTTTACCTCCCTTCCGCAATGAAAGCTGAGAGTTGAAAGTATGTCGTCAGGATGACTCCAGCTTGTCAACATCACAACAACCCCCCCAAACGATTCCAGCAGGTTCCCGTCCCTTTGCATCGCGTCAACCGCTGTTGGGTCATTTGAAGGTCTGGCAGCCTCTTCATGAATCCTCGTCAAGACCGCGAGACACGATCTCTCCTTGAAGGGCTTTCCTCCACCAGCGCTGACTGCCACAGTGATGGGATCCAACAAGGAAGAAGCAAACTTGGAGGTCAAATGGTGAATGTCAAGGCCGTGCAGAAGAAGCTTGCCATCATTTGTTTGGCTCATTTCGACGATAGACTGTGGACTACCACGTGCAGGGACTTCACCTCCTGGCCAAGCATTCAGGAGACCGAAGCCTTGTAAGATTTGTGTCTGAGACATGGCTTCGTGCGATGCAATCTGGAACATAGAATACAAGGATGCGTCGTTGAGATTCTTCTTGTCGGATCGTAGACGCTGCAGAACATGATAAGCTAGGTTACGAAATAAAGTTGCAGGGTCTTCCACTGATATATCGACGTTCAATCCTTCCAAGAAAACATTGCATAACCATGGGTTCACGTTGTCGAGCAACAATGAGATCTTGCCCTCCCCAAACAGTCGCTTGAGAAGAATTCTCTGCTTCGCTGATCGTAGCATCATCGGAGGGAGGGCTCGATGGGTGACGCAGATGATGGTCTGCTTGTTCTTGCCTCGGCTGTCCAACGTCTGTCGCGTAGCTTCATTGAAATTCATCACCAGAGTGTTAGTTCCTAACATGATGCAATGAAAACCCGCATTACGGAGAATTCTTTTCAGGAAAACAAGTCTGTCCAATGCGCCAACAACCCCGAAGCTGCTTTTCTTCTTCTCCCTCGGAATCGCTTCATCAACCATAACCCACAACTTCTGCTGCGACATCCAGGTCCTTGCTTGCTGCACTGTTACCTTGGCGGGCGTTGTGGTCTTGCCAAACAGATAGCCGAGCGTGCCAAGAACGTTCCAACTGTAGTCCTCCAGCTTGATCGATGAGATCTCCGTCGACTCACCTGACACGATCTTGAAGACATTGATACTGCGAAAATACTGTTGAAGGTCCAGATCGATAGCTGCATTCATGATACACGTAAGGTCTTGTACTCTTGAATAGATTTCCTGTTCGTGGACGTATTCGAACACGAAGTATAGCGAGGTCGTCGGATGTCGAGAAAAGTAGTCTGCAGCGCACAGAGATTTCCCGCTTCCCGAGCATGCCTCGATCATACATGAAACTGTAACAACATTGTCATTGCTTGCAGCTGCCACTACTCTGTCGATAGGATTGAGATAGCTGAAATTACTGTTCCTTGGTTCAAGTACATTTTTGAGGTACTCCTTCAAGCCATTAGCTGCATCTTCCAGCGAAAGGCGTGAAAGGCGAAGCTTCGAAACCAAAGCGCTTAGCACTATCAAACAGCATTCCGTCAGCATCTATATAAGAAAAACACCCGTTCTCAGACGGGGTTGGACAAAATAATAACAGGAAGATTACCTTGGTAGTCCGTAGGAAAAGCTAACGATGCACGATAGCTCGCAAGTTCAGAATTATGGTGGTCCAAATCTTTCTGTGCCTGGAATATCAGCTCCTTGTCCCTGGTTGCACGTGCCTGTTCCAGCTTCGCCTTCGCCACCTCCACCTCCCACGCTGATATCAGCTCCTTGTCCCTGGTTGCACGTGCCTGTTCCAGCTTCGCCTTCGCCACCTCCACCTCCCACGCTGCTTCGCCTTCGCCACCTCCACCTCCCCCGCTGATACCAGCTTCGCCTTCGCCGCCTGCAGTTCGCTGTTTGAAGGATTATCTGCCCCTCCTTGTATTCGCAAACAAGAGGGTTGGGAAAGTAAGCCTATCCGACGAAGGTTTGGTTGAGAAAAGGGAACTGTCAATCTCTGCTGGCAAAACAAACGATCAGCGTCTCTCCTGCGGCAGATTCGGGGCATTCTACCTCTGCGCTTGAAATGACGATTGACCCCAAACATACCAACACACAACGTGTGTGGGTTGGTATGGCTCCCAAGCGATGGCGATCGATCCCGCATGCCTTCTCCCGGTGGTGGAGTATCTTCTTCCCCTGAAGCAACGGGGTGGTCATGTTAGGATTCACCAAGAGAGCATCCGCAGCAGGTAAGAGCAGTTGAGCGTGATCAGCCTTGCTCTCACTCTACCAGCCGTCATTTGCCGCGTGCAAGAGAACCTTGTTGATAAAATGTTTTGTGAGTTTGTGTATTGCGCCCAACCAAAGGCCATGGATTTGAAAATATAGCCAGACTCTGATTTCGCACCTCTGAAATACTTGGGAGCACTGTGAAATCCTCCCAACTACTACTGCTTGTCACGCCGTGAACTCTTTTGAAACTCTTCTTGAAGTGTTGAAATCGTGGTGCGAGAAATATTCAATTCACCCATGATCTTTGTGAAATTTGAATGTGTTGTACTAATGTTTAGTCAACCCAACCTCAATCTGAATTCCTAGCGGTTTTCGCTGCCTCCTCCGTTTCCTAGTGTCTTATTGAGGCGGGTTTGTCGGATTTATCCTCGTCCTCCTATGTTTGCTCCGGTTTGCCTTTTCTTTTCAGTCAATAAATATAAAAAAGGAATTTATTAACTTATCAATTTTTTCGGCGCACTAAAAGGGCCCTAAAACAGATAGATTTCGAAAATTTAAAATACCTTTGGAAAGCAGGGCATGATTTTACCAGGGTACTTGAACTGTTTAGTAGGGGTAGCACAAACATTTATGCTACTTATAAAAGTTCTTATCAATGCTGAAGATGCAAGCCTGATGTGCCATCATCTTTGCGTGAATGAATAAATAGGGGGCTTATGGGCGCCAGAGACCTTAGACCTTAGGATTAGCTGTCCTTGCCGTTACACGGCGGTTTTAACCTTAGTCTGATTTTGAGACGTTGTGATATAGGAAGAAAGCGATCAAGTTTCCTTCTAAAATCACTCAATAATTTGTATCATGACCTTAACTTTTAGAGTTTTATTCTCTTTTTATTTCGTTTTTGGAAGTGTTGGATTAGTAGTGAAACTGAAATGTTTGTGCCGAACGAGCGCTTGCAAGGAGTGTGAGATGTTAGCTTATGCTGTTGTAGGTGATGTTGCAAGCAAGTACAAGCATGATGAAGAACAGCTCTATGCATACGAGGTGTTGCATGGTCCAATTACATTACTCATGTTCTAATTACAATGAACACAGGAACAAAGTTAAGATGCACATTACAAACCATCACATGTACTGAATATCTGTTGCTAAACTTCAGAGCAACGATGCCCACACACCTCAGCTCAACTCGCTTCCTATCAGATCCGTCGTGATGGTGTCAGACTCGGTTCTTTCACGAATCCAGGATGTATAGGAAGCTTGCCTTGTTGTACTCTGTCCTGAGAAGGCGGTATCCATTTGTGTTGCTAAATCTTGTCAATCATGCGTCGAGGCGAAGCCAATGATTGATTGATTGATTGCCATTATACAAGTTTACCTCATAAAAACCGTTCAACATTGGAGTCCTCACCATGAACACTGACATTCGCATCGCATTTTCGAATTCAAAACGCTTCCACTGCCCTCACGGTCCATGAAGCCTCCAACCCTATCCCTCAACTTTGAAGGTCTTGTCATTCCCTAGCTGCTGAGGCATCAATCCTCTTGTCTCACAATGGGAAGCACGCGACATACAGGAGCCACAGGTTGATGCGCACTCGGAGCATCAGGTCGAAGGTGGTTTGACTCGAACGTCCCTCGCGCGGGGGGAAGGGAGAACCTTGAACTCGCAACGGTTGGTAAGCCAAAGGTTATGGTTGTCCAGGGGATTAGCTACTAATTGCTAATCCCCTGGGCGACCTTAGCAGGGGATTAGCCCTCCCTTTGACTAAAACATTTGTACCAGGAGCTAATCCTAAGGTCTAATCCCCTGGCGCCCATAAGCCCCCTAATATGTTGATTCGGAAGGATACACCAGCTGTGAGTGTGAGCAACGTGGGAAAACAGCCATTCCATCAATTCCTCAACATGCGGATGGAGGAGCTGTGTGCAAAGAGGCAGTGCTGATACTGGCACGTCTGTCTGAAATTTCGATGGGAACGGCCAGTCCCTACACGCCCTCGACCATTGCCGCCCCGGCGGCCTCCACCACTGTGACCACCAGAGGGTGATACAATCTCTGAACTAACAGGAGAGCCTCCACTGCTCAGCGGCTCGCCGTTGCCGTGCCGCCCGTGCAGGCTGACTCGGAGGTCCCCACTATCCGCAGAGGGCGACCACGGATGTTGGTGCGACGTGTAGCTGAGCGAATTTTAATGATTGACAGTGCAACGTGCAATGTACCGGTACTATCCAGCCCATTGGATGGGCAGGAGTGGGTGGTACTGCATTCACAACGTTATTTTGTCAAAATAATTGTGCAAAGCTTTGAGTGGACCAATACGCTTCCATTCTCCATTAATCTTCTCCTCTTGCCCTAGGTGCCATTTCTGCCACATACTTTTGCACGGCGTCTTCTGAGGGAAAATAAAATCCTGATCTTCGTCTTCCTGCTCTTCCTGCTCTTCCTGCTCTTCCTGCTCTTTCTGCTCTTCCTGCTCTTCCTGCTCTTCCTGCTCTTCCTGCTCTTCCTGCTCTTCCTGCTCTTGACCTCCTCTTCTCCTTCTAGATTTTGGTAAGTCAGTATTGGTGACAAGGTCTCCAAACAAACTCTTCAAATCTTTCCATGCCTTTGGGAGTATCAATTCGCCGTCCTCGTCGACAGCCCTGGGGTTCACTTTCAGTAACAGACGCACGATCCTATTGATCTTGCATCGGTAAACTTTCTTCGTACTATCAGCGATGACTTTGTTCTCTATTAGGTCAAATGCCCTTTCTTGTCGTCGTTGTCGCTCCTGCAACATGGCATCATTTGCTCTGCTGGATTGCATTGAATGCAGTACCCCTGCCGATCCAATGGGCTGGATAGTACCGGTACATTGCACGTTGCACTGTCAATCATTAAAATTTTGCAACTTTTCTGTCAGTGCACCATACCACTAATTTAGAGGTTTAGAGGTGTAATAAGATGTAGTCCGGACAAATATATACACTTTTGTAGTTTTTTGAGAGGTTTAGTGCTAATTCACATAAACTCCTTCCGAATATGACCCCTACCCCACCCAAAGACCAGTTTAGGACCTCACCCTCCCTCCCTCCCTACCCTCAAACACTCACACACCCGCCTCAGAGGTCCAAGACTCAAACACACTTTCGCATTTTCTTGAAGTACGTTGCCTGTGCAAACTGCCCACTCCTATCACTTGAGCTCTCTGCCCCTTCTCTCTGATTGAGCCACGAGATGAAATCCTTTGGATATTTCTTGAATGTTTCATCTTGGCCTTGAAACATCAAAGATTCTCACCGACTATCAAAGAAGGAATTCAGTTCCATTACACTTCGCCGGATGAATTGGTCAAAGCACTTCATGAGATAAGCTATGCCTGCAAACCATTTGCTTCATGCTCTGTTAAAATTTGCTCGTTGCAGTTTCTCCGAAGGAGGTATCCCTTTGGCATGTTTGCCAGAGTGATACAGATTCCATGCACTGTTGAAACATTTCGCTTCACCAGAAATTCGAATCGTTTTCAGATCAGCTTGATCAGTCTGAGTCACAGTGTGACGAACGCCAGCTCGATCGCCATTGACACACTGTACAGTGCTCCGATTCAGCAGTGCGCCAGCTTTTACATCTCCGAGGTCAGGTTCCTCTTCCTGTTCCTGGTGTTCTGTCGCATGTTGCCCTATCTCCGGAATCTCCTTCAGCATGCCTGCGACTGAATCGTTGTTTTCTGCAATGTTGCGTTTCAAATCCTCCAGGCTCGGAACTCCAACGAACATATGATCATCTTGCCATCAGATGTGTTGCATGCAGCAGGATCTGAACCGTATTCACGGATCTACAGATGACATCCCAACTCAATGTGACATATGTCAGGCTGCCCACGATCCTATCTTCTTATGCCTATGTAATTCTCTTCCGTCAACGGATTTGCATCCTTTCCCGAGCTTAGTTTCGTGACACCTACTGCCGCCTCATCTATGAAGACCTTTGTAGGACTCCAATATATGGTTGTATCAATCTTCCACCGAAAGTCTTTGAGTGGTTGTTCCTTCTGTAAACATGCCTGACGCCAGACCTTAGAGACATGTTTGACTGAAACTTCAAGTAGCTTTTTGCTTCATTATCAGCAACGAAGACATTTGCTGGTGCGAGCATTTCCTCATGTACAAAGAAACCAACCCCCGTCTTGCCAGCAACTCTTGATCTTCTCAGGGGTTGGACTGCGATTTCGTGCTCAACTCCGAAGCTGACAAGCAACATGCTCTCTTCTCACACAGCAAAGTAATCAGTTGGCTTACAGAACTCCAAGAGGAGGTCTTCGGGTTGACCAATCTCTTACAGATCCAATCTCTTTCCCATCCAATCTCTTACAGATTCCACTTACTGATTCTATCTGCCCCCTTACATCTTGCTCTACTTCTTCACATTCCCCAAAGGCACCCTTCTTCTCCGTAACGGTACGAAAAAAATTGATTAATAAAAAATTGATTAATAAATTCCTTTTTTATATTTATTGACTGAAAAGAAAAGGCAAACCGGAGCAAACATAGGAGGACGAGGATAAATCCGACAAACCCGCCTCAATAAGACACTAGGAAACGGAGGAGGCAGCGAAAACCGCTAGGAATTCAGATTGAGATTGGGTTGACTAAACATTAGTATAACACATTCAAATTTCACAAAGATCATGGGTGAATTGAATATTTCTCGCATCACGATTTCAACACTTGGTAGAGTGAGAGCAAGGCTGATCACGCTCAACTGCTCTTACCTGCTGCGGATGCTCTCTTGGTGAATCCTAACATGACCACCCCGTTGCTTCAGGGGAAGAAGATACTCCACCACCGGGAGAAGGCATGCGGGATCGATCGCCATCGCTTGGGAGCCATACCAACCCACACACGTTGTGTGTTGGTATGTTTGGGGTCAATCGTCATTTCAAGCGCAGAGGTAGAATGCCCCGAATCTGCCGCAGGAGAGACGCTGATCGTTTGTTTTGCCAGCAGAGATTGACAGTTCCCTTTTCTCAACCAAACCTTCGTCGGATAGGCTTGCTTTCCCAACCCTCTTGTTTGCGAATACAAGGAGGGGCAGATAATCCTTCAAACAGCGAACTGCAGGCGGCGAAGGCGAAGCTGGAACAGGCACGTGCAAGCGGGGACGAGAAGCTGATATCAGCGTGGGAGGTGGAGGTGGCGAAGGCGAAGCTGGAACAGGCACGTGCAACCAGGGACAAGGAGCTGATATCAGCGGGGGAGGTGGAGGTGGCGAAGGCGAAGCTGGAACAGGCACGTGCAACCAGGGACAAGGAGCTGATATCAGCGGGGGAGGTGGAGGTGGCGAAGGCGAAGCTGGCAGAGGAGGTGGAGGTGGCGAAGGCGAAGCTGGAACAGGCACGTGCAACCAGGGACAAGGAGCTGATATCAGCGGGGGAGGTGGAGGTGGCGAAGGCGAAGCTGGAACAGGCACGTGCAAGCGGGGACAAGGAGCTGATATCAGCGGGGGAGGTGGAGGTGGCGAAGGCGAAGCTGGCAGAGGAGGTGGAGGTGGCGAAGGCGAAGCTGGAACAGGCACGTGCAACCAGGGACAAGGAGCTGATATCAGCGTGGGAGCTGGAGGTGGCGAAGGCGAAGCTGGAACAGGCACGTGCAAGCGGGGACGAGAAGCTGATATCAGCGGGGGAGGTGGAGGTGGCGAAGGCGAAGCTGGAACAGGCACGGGCAAGCGGGGACGAGAAGCTGATATCAGCGGGGGAGGTGGAGGTGGCGAAGGCGAAGCTGGAACAGGCACGGGCAACCAGGGACGAGGAGCTGATATCAGCGTGGGAGGTGGAGGTGGCGAAGGCGAAGCTGGCAGAGGAGGTGGAGGTGGCGAAGGCGAAGCTGGAACAGGCACGTGCAAGCGGGGACGAGGAGCTGATATTCCAGGCACAGAAAGATTTGGACCACCATAATTCTGAACTTGCGAGCTATCGTGCATCGTTAGCTTTTCCTACGGACAACCAAGGTAATCTTCCTGTTATTATTTTGTCCAACCCCGTCTGAGAACGGGTGTTTTTTTTATAAAGATGCTGACGGAATGCTGTTTGATAGTGCTAAGCGCTTTGGTTTCGAAGCTTCGCCTTTCACGCCTTTCGCTGGAAGATGCAGCTAATGGCTTGAAGGAGTACCTCAAAAATGTACTTGAACCAAGGAACAGTAATTTCAGCTATCTCAATCCTATCGACAGAGTAGTGGCAGCTGCAAGCAATGACAATGTTGTTACAGTTTCATGTATGATCGAGGCATGCTCGGGAAGCGGGAAATCTCTGTGCGCTGCAGACTACTTTTCTCGACATCCGACGACCTCGCTATACTTCGTGTTCGAATACGTCCACGAACAGGAAATCTATTCAAGAGTACAAGACCTGACGTGTATCATGAATGCAGCTATCGATCTGGACCTTCAACAGTATTTTCGCAGTATCAATGTCTTCAAGATCGTGTCAGGTGAGTCGACGGAGATCTCATCGATCAAGCTGGAGGACTACAGTTGGAACGTTCTTGGCACGCTCGGCTATCTGTTTGGCAAGACCACAACGCCCGCCAAGGTAACAGTGCAGCAAGCAAGGACCTGGATGTCGCAGCAGAAGTTGTGGGTTATGGTTGATGAAGCGATTCCGAGGGAGAAGAAGAAAAGCAGCTTCGGTGTTGTTGGCGCATTGGACAGACTTGATTTCCTGAAAAGAATTCTCCGTAATGCGGGTTTTCATTGCATCATGTTAGGAACTAACACTCTGGTGATGAATTTCAATGAAGCTACGCGACAGACGTTGGACAGCCGAGGCAAGAACAAGCAGACCATCATCTGCGTCACCCATCGAGCCCTCCCTCCGATGATGCTACGATCAGCGAAGCAGAGAATTCTTCTCAAGCGACTGTTTGGGGAGGGCAAGATCTCATTGTTGCTCGACAACGTGAACCCATGGTTATGCAATGTTTTCTTGGAAGGATTGAACGTCGATATATCAGTGGAAGACCCTGCAACTTTATTTCGTAACCTAGCTTATCATGTTCTGCAGCGTCTACGATCCGACAAGAAGAATCTCAACGACGCATCCTTGTATTCTATGTTCCAGATTGCATCGCACGAAGCCATGTCTCAGACACAAATCTTACAAGGCTTCGGTCTCCTGAATGCTTGGCCAGGAGGTGAAGTCCCTGCACGTGGTAGTCCACAGTCTATCGTCGAAATGAGCCAAACAAATGATGGCAAGCTTCTTCTGCACGGCCTTGACATTCACCATTTGACCTCCAAGTTTGCTTCTTCCTTGTTGGATCCCATCACTGTGGCAGTCAGCGCTGGTGGAGGAAAGCCCTTCAAGGAGAGATCGTGTCTCGCGGTCTTGACGAGGATTCATGAAGAGGCTGCGAGACCTTCAAATGACCCAACAGCGGTTGACGCGATGCAAAGGGACGGGAACCTGCTGGAATCGTTTGGGGGGGTTGTTGTGATGTTGACAAGCTGGAGTCATCCTGACGACATTCTTTCAACTCTCAGCTTTCATTGCGGAAGGGAGGTAAAGAGCAAGGTTATGAACGTTCTTGAGAGGGTGCAGAATCAAGAAGCTGCAGAGGGATTTCGTCAAGTCTTGACTTCGTGCTTCTCGAACCTTGTTCCCCTTCGCATTGGTGAAGAGCACGTAAATGAAAGTACAGCGTACGGCTGCTACATGCGTTGCAAAAATAGTCAGAGACGGGACGGAATCTTCTACAGTCCCGTCGGTCAGGATGGAAGTAGAAAATCGGGAGGTGCAGAGTTCAAGAACCGGAGACAGGCGGTTAGTGCATCGCAGCTGAAAAAGATTGTGAAGAAGTTATCTAGGCATGGGCACGACCTGCTGTTTTTCATGGCACCAAAGCTGAGAAAGTTCGAGAGTGAGCGGATTTTACCTCGTGGCGGGAAGGAGAGCTGGTTGCTGTTACACTGGAGGAAAAATGATGACGTACCTTGGCACACTTTCCACAGAGTGGTACAGGGAGCTCAGAGGTACAGAGTGTTGATTCTGATGGAGCTTGGACTTTCAACGAATCCTTTTGGTCTGCGGACGATGCACCAGGATGCATTAAAGGATGAAGTTCGCTTATCAAAAAGAAGGAGAGCATCCAAGGGATCAGACTCGCCCTCATTGCGAACGGAGTGCAAGTCAGACAAGTCTGAGCGAGCCAGGGTGAACAGCAGACAAGGTGAGGCTTCGACTCGTACGAGGGACGGGTGTGACCTCCTTGCTTTGCACGGGGAGGAGGAGAGCCACTCCGAAGCAAAACAAGTGCCTGAATCCGCAGATGCTATTGACCAAGGATAGCTATCCCTGGTCATTACCCTAGGCTATGATGATCCAGCAGGTTCTCTGAGCAGCCAGTGCCACTGTACCACCCTTGACGGTATACGGGAACGTGCTTTGATCTGTATCAAAGTAAACTAGACAAATTCAAGTTCCGTCATTCCCATCCTGAAGAATGAGCTGACCCTACGAGTACAATGAAAGAATATGACAGTCGTGGTTCTAAAAACCAGATGCACTGTCTGAGCCCCCAGTTCCTGTTGGCAAGACATTCAGCCGAATAAAAACCACTCCTCGAATGACTTTCACCTTGGAGCATCTTGGCAACCGAAGGCAGAACGCAGCGAGAGGAAGGATAGTGCCTACACCAGAAAGGTTGAGACGACGAAAAGCTGGCGGAGGT